>NW_010270104.1:0-74327 GCF_000690775.1 Eurypyga helias | reverse complement strand
CACCGACAAAGATGTTAAACAGATGCAGTTACCTTCTGAAGGCTAGTCCTGAGGAGGAAGTCCCAAATTCAACATAAGTCTCATAAATACTTATTTTAAAAGCTGGAGAGTTCCTTCCAGAAAACCTCTACAAACAGCCCAAAACAAGGTATGGTGTAGAGGTTTAGAATGCACCAACAGTGTGCCATCCTTGTAAGACTGCAACCCTTAAAACTTTGGACTTCTAACTTGGTTTTACACTACCAGAAGTACTGCTGCATATGTATGAGACAAATAGACATGGACTCAGCTGAGAGGGGCTTATGGTCTAGGTAAATACTATTACCATAATATTGTCTAAGAAACAGACTCAAAACAAGTGATCTATGTCAAGAGCCAAAGAGAATGTACACACAAGCAGTGGATGCTTTCACCAGCAACCAAATTCTATTCACCTGCAACTAACTGGCTAGAAATTCTTCTTCAAAGCCTGCCCAAACTTAGTGAAAAATACAATACTGTTATCATCATCAACTCTGACTATAGTGTACTTAAGAGACTGCACCGGAACATTTTACTTCTGTTGACTTGAACAACAGATTAGTGTTCACCATGGTTTAACACTAATAATCTCAAAAACCTGGCCCCACTCAATCTAATTAGGGCCACGTGCACAAAAGGTAATAGCATAAAAGTGGTCACAGAACAGTGGAAATACAAGCACTGGAAAATACAAACCAAAGAAGGTAACAAGAACTGGAGAGATCAAGTAACTGGAGCTCAAGTTTTCTCCATTACTGTAACACTGGTTAGACCAAAGCCAAGCAGAAAGGAAAGCATTAACACATAAGCAGGGAAACAGAGCTACTTCTTCACGGAGTGGTCAGAAACAGGAAGGTCAGCCATTAAGAGAACACAGCCCAGCTCAGCTAGAACTGCTGCTCAACTTACAGGGGCCATAAAAGCTCAGGTTGTAGAGCACAGATTGCTTTACTTTCAGCTCTTCTAGGTCTTAGTTCCTCAGTGAGGGTGCAAGAATCTTGCTTTACAAAGCTCAGGTTTTAGAGTAACAGCTACATTAGCCTCAGAGAACTTTTTATTTTTCCTTTAATGATTAAAAAATAAAGCCCAAAACCCACCCAAACAGCTTTTTTCTTTTTTTTTCCTCTCCTAAAAAGTATGAGCTCCTTTCTCTTTTATTTTGACAACTTACGTCAGCCATACCATAGGTGGATCCACATATAGTTCCTCCCTAGAATAATATTCCCTAAAGACCAAAAAGCATTTTAAACTCTTAAGCAAAAAAAAAAAAAAAAAAAAAAAATCTGGACACTCACTTCTTAAAAAAGACAACTCTTCAAGTAACTAGATTGGAGGAATAAAACTGGCTTAGAAACCACCACCCATGCCCCTACAGGGGATCCTTACTCCTCCTTCACTCCAGCTCTTCCTGAAGAGCAGCAACCTTCAGAACCCCACTCCCAGCAGCTGGCTGAATGTCCTGCAGCTTCATTTATTCCTTCCCCAACCCATCAGCTCTCAAAAAGCTCCTCCCAAAGGAGCTCACCTGCTTCCCTGAAAAGGAGCCCACCTGAGGCTTCATGACCCAATTCCTTTACCCTTTACAGCAGCAGCAGTTACAGAAACCCAATAGGTAGCTGCTACCTTCAGGTGTGCCTAGGTGACAGACGAGCTTCAGGTGGGCTGACCAGTCTTCTAAACTTCACAGGACAATTCTGAATGACTCAAGTTTAACTTAATCACAGAGAAACCTGAAATCAGTAGATATTTCAGTTATAGGCACATAAAGAGACTTGTGTGCACATGTTCAGGGAAGATAAACAGAAACAAGAACTCAAGTACTACTACGATCCTGAGACAGGCAAGGGTGCAGCTAAACTTTCAGTCCCCAGAACAACAGCAGTTAAATTAATTCATAAACATAGTTGATACTCTACAGCTTTTGCACAATAGCCTATAAAAGGAGCTAAGGAGTTCCCAGAAAAGAAAAAAAAAAAATCAAAGGGGCATTGAGATTCCAATTCTTTTCATCCCACACAGCTGTAATTAAATCCTTCACTGGAAACCTATTCCACCCTTCCATTGAGGCTGGCCTTCAGTACTCAAGGGAATGGAAGATCTATTCTCCACAGAAAGGGAGAGAGAAAGAGAATGAGAATACACAAAAGAAAGTCTGCGTTACTGACACCAAAACTATTTAAACAGAGGGTAGAGGAAAGAAGTCTTGGTTCTGGAGCTGCTTATGCATTTTTCATTTATGAATAATTTGGTAACGTACAATGTTAGGTTCTAACACAGCTTCAGAAGGAGAGAGAGCAAACAGCTTTCCATTACATCTCCCTCCATACTGTCTATACAGCAGAGCTGATTGTGCCTTCTTGGGGTTCATGTAATTTTTCATCTGTTTATCTACTAATTTTTTTTTCATAATAGCAAGAATTCTGCTTCCAGAAATAGTAAAAGAGCAAGATACTAATAGAGAGCATAGTGGGCTGTGGAGAAAGAGTTGAAAGATGGTATAGCATGCATCTGCGTCACATTCCCATGTGCTAAAACTAAAACACAGCTGGTCGGTTTAATTTTAGGCCTACTAGCCTTGGCAACATCCCTTTTATCTTCAGTGCCTAATTATAAAGCCCTAAGTGCCAATACTGTTAACTGCTTCAGCACTCGGTGCTGTTGTTTCACTACATCCATGAAATGCATCCAGTAGACTGGACTCAGTTGGCACAGTATTCTAATTCTCTGCTCTTTGAGTACCTCATGCCAAAACAGCTACTTCTTCATTACCACTTAAAGAATTTAAACTACAGTATTTTTAATTTAGCTTTATGCAACTCAAGCCTGAGCAAGGCACAGAAAATAAAGGCACACGTATGAAAGACAAAGAATTAAACTTGAACTGTCATTTCTAATAATTCCATCTATAATTAACAGGCAGTAAAAAAAAAAAAATTCAGTTGGCTTATAGTTTATTCAGCCGTTTTCATGTTGCTCTATAAAGTCATTGTGTTATTTATTTTCCTTCTATCAGATAACGTGACAAAATCTCCAAAAAGATGGCAGACTTCGCAAACACACAAAAAAAAAACCAAAACCTTTTTGCAGATATTTTAATTACTATTTTCCCAGGATAGTAGGAAAAGATCACAAAAATACTAGGATATCTTCTAAAATCTCACTGGCAAAAGGCTTTGTTGGTCTTTTTAACCCATAAGCTGCAAAAAGTCGTTTCTTAAAAAAAAAAGGAAGAACACCAATAGAAACTTCTATCCACAGTTCTTAAATTCCAGAGCCCTCATTCACAGGAGGCCACCAGTCCTGTAGGTTTTAGTATCAGCTGAATGGATTTAGTATTACTGCCTCCAAGAACTGCCTCTAAAGACATAAACTATTTTTTTCTCCTTCAGAGACGTTTTTCACAAATATCAAAACTAGTTAGTTTTCTTCCAAAACTTTTGTGACAGCTCTGCAACCCCTCTGCACATAGGACAGAACACTACCTACCAGGCTGAGCAGTAATTAATAACAGTCACATTATTTCCTGGTCTGTTTCTGCCCATACGCATCTTTCAGCCTTTGTTTTATATTTTGAAAGCTAGTATTTTGTGGCAAATATTATGCTATCTGACTACTACAAACTGTATGGTAACACTCCGAACAATGCAAGGGAGAAATAGTAAATATTAATGAGAATGCTAGGTGCTAAAATCTTACTCTGTCCTGGCAACAAGGTGAAAGAATCAATTCTATGCCATTGTGTTTGCATAAGGAAAGAAATTAGGAAGAAACTAACAAAATCTGGTCAGTAATTGTCCAACGCCATTAATTTAGATTTTTTTTCCTTTAAGTCTGCATTGAGAAGACATGTAACGTTCTCTAGGCAATCAGCTGAAGAGAGAAGCTTTAGCAGGAAGGAATGTATTTGGAAGCCACTAATTCTCTCTCAGCAATTGTCCTTCTCTTGCAAGGAATTCATTACCCACTGAAGTCGAACTCAATTACACTACATTCAGGTTTCTCAAAATCACAGTGCTTCCCTGATTTTTCATCTACGACAGGATAAATGCCCACACTTCAGTGAACAGTATACTCAGCTGGCATTTTAGAGGAGGAGAGGTCTACTGTCTCATCATTAGTGCTAGTACTGAATCCTGCCACCCCAGATTTTATTTTTCAACTTCAGCTCAGAGTTCAAACTTCATCATTGATGGTTAAAGCTTCAGTGAATACTTTGCTGATGAAAAAGTATCTCAGTGGGTACCACAAGAAGTTCTGAGAGGTCTCCTCAGGTTTTCTTAAGACTCAGATGGTGTCTTTGTAAACATTTTTCATCCTTGCACATCACGTCTGACTATAAGGCAGACAGTGCAAAAATAAACAGCTGGTCGTTGCCAGCACAGTTTTGTCATACTGATATGAGTTGAAACTGCTAAGCAGTATTCTTTATATTTTCAAGGCACACATGTGAAAAAGATTGCACGTCAAAGCACCAAAAAGTCTGGAAATGGATGTATTTCTTGTGGTAAAAACTAAGGGCAGATCCTGGTGTATCTAAGTAACAAACCCTTAAGAGGGGTTTGGGTGCTTCTAATCTTTTGAATAAACTTTGTTCATCAGTGGAGTTGAGACTGCAGGTTTATCACACTAAGGAGAAAATGGAACAATCCAAAGATACTGAGTATTAGTTTAGTTGGTGATGGGAAATTATAATGAATCTTACATTAATATCTGAAGAACGATTCATTTGGATGTCTAAGAAAGTAGAGGCTCTGACTGACCCTCTTCCTGTCACTGAAGAAGTTTCAATATGATATTAACCCTCTTTTCCTCTACACAGTGATATGGTCACACTGCAGGTCAGTGAAGACACAAAGGCTGAAGTTTCACCATACGGTCTGAGTCAAATTAGGAACTTACTCCTGCTAACAGGGGCAAGTCCTACTTCCCTCACCCATATCTTTCTCCCCACTTTTAGATGCATGTTCCTGCCAGTTAACTGGGACAGAGCTAACTCTGGGACCTGAATCACATAAGAGGCAAGTTTATTAAAGCAAAAAATGTATATTTATATAATTATAATCTTAGGTTTTATGACTGTTACATAGTATTAAATATAGGTAATCTAACAAACTATATATTACTGGTTCATTACTGAATCAGATCACTTTTCAATCTCCTGTAACCTCCTGGGAATATAGAAGGGAGCTGTGTATCTGGGAGTAGGGGAGAAGGAAGGGGGGAATGGGAAAAAGAAAATAGGAAGGAGGGAGAGAGGCAAGCTGCTAATCCAGTTCAGCTGTAACATGAATCTGCTTCTTAAGACAATATCTCTCCTCTACCCTGCAAAATATTCATTATTCTTATAGGAGCCTTGTATCTTTGGCCCATCATGTCACTTGAAAACTGGTTAACAAGTTTGGAAGTTATTCAGAAAACAAACCCTGAAGGACATAAAATGAAGTCATGTGGCCACACTACCTAGGAAATATTCTTATGCATTACAGTTATGCAAGAGACTGAAGCATGAGCTACTTCATATGTAGAACCAACACTGATCTGATTAAAACAAATTATTTAAAGATGGCAATAATTGATAAGGGTGGAGATGCAGCAATGATACCTGCAGGGAACTCCTCTGTCAAACACAGTTAATGAAACACTAATCTGAAAATGGAGAAAACAAATTCCATAGAAGAGAAGGAATTATTGTGTTTCATCACTTCACTGTCATTATCTAGAATAAAAAGTTGAAGTAAACAATGGAGTTCCATCAGTCTCACACCATGAAAGTAAGATGAGGAATGAGAACAAATGTATGTACAAAAAATTATATTATTTCTGCTGTAATGGCAAGACTTACTGCCTGGTTTTGTATTTTTTGTTTGTTTGTTTTTTGTTTTAATTTAAGGAAAATGAGAAAAATGTAATGAAATGTTTTGAAAATTTGTCATCAACTTTCAGTTACAGCTGTTGTTTATGAACAAATCAAGCCTTTCAATTGTGGTTTACCAGCATAATTTAGTGGAACTGCAGTGAAATATTACAATATGTTATTTTGTATTGAAGAATCTACAGAAAGTGACTCACGATGGTAATGTCTATAGTCCACAAAAACAAGAAAGGGTTTACTCTGAAATTCAGATATTCAACTACTTGTTTGCTAGATAGACAGAAATAAGTTTTGTATTTTTAATTCAAAAGACAATATTTTGTATCATGAAATATTTAGAGTACAAGTTATTATATATCTTAATATTCCTCCATGCTATTCTGATTTGTCTCTAACAAATTTATAACTGAATATGACTTACCTTGAAGTAGAGCTGCAATTTGGAGTGACTGCTGAGATGGGTGTTCTTTAAGAATATCTAAAACTGTTCTACCCAAACTGTCCTTTATGTTTGTATCAATTCCTGAAAAAGAAAATTATCTGTGATGGAATTTTTAACCCCAAGTACTTTGGATTATAAATGTGGTATATCAGACTCAATTATCTGGCAAATTGAATGAAAGCTGTTTTACAATTGTTGCAGATCAACAGCTGTGTGCTAGTTAAGTACAGCATCCATTTCTGTTTAAGGCTTGAGTATCCTAAAATTCACATGCTGACATGGACTGTCACGCCACTGTAATTCATGGTGTTAAACAAGCTTCTTAAATCAAATTTGGGTTTATTTTAACAGACTGTTCCTAAGAAACAGCCATCTTGAAAATAATATTTTATAAAATCAAGAACTACTCTGAATGTTTTTCCTACATTCCTAGATTCTAATTCTCCCCAAACTGCTCAGATTCTTTGGGGATTTTCTAGTCCATAGTACCAGTGTGTGTTTTGGGGGCAATGCTGAAAAGGTTATTAACCTTAACAGTTCTGTACTTCATGGTGATGTGTTCGAAATTCATGCTCTGAGTAGACTGAAATACTCACATGTAGTATAATGGCTCTGTGAACAGCCAGAGAATTTCCTCACAGTCTGTTCAGAATGTAAGTAATTGTTTGGCTCAAACTGTGAACCATAAATAAGTTTGAGGCTTATCCTGGATAGATCTCAGAGAACCTGTTGTGCATGATACTGCATGTCACTCCACCTTTGGTTTGTAGGGGATATTTTTGCCTTACAGTAGCAGACTGAGGTTGGGTTTTTTTGTTTATATGTACTTTTATAAAAAGTAAAGGCATGAAAGAGCCTAACATACAGAATGAGATTCTTCTCAGGATGCTAGGAAATCCTGTGTTCTCTAGGAAATCAGAGAACACAGAATTTATAAACACATTCTGGAAGCATGGAAGGATTGTTCTATTCCCCAGAAAAGGCTGCAGTTCTTGTCATTTTGTGTCCTGACGGAGAGTTTCCTAATTTGTTTTGTGAGAAAGAGATATTGTTTTTCTCACTGAAAATAAAGCCAAATATTGCTGGGATAATTAACAGTGGCAGCTGATTTTAAGAGGCCAGAGACACCTACTTGCACTTTTCCTTTACAGTAGCCACTTATGACATCTTCTGAGTCTTTTTTTGAAGCACAACTAGAGAAAAGGGTATTCTCAGGTTAAAAAGGCAGAAGGTGAGGAGTGTTGCAGAAGTGCAACGCATTCGGGGTTGAAATAGTTCACAGTGAAGATTCTGCTCCACTGTCTTGTACAATTGTACTCTGGCAGAGGCTATAATGTGTGCTAATCTATAAGAGGTATTCTTTGCCTGTGGTCTAAGGGCTTCCTATGTTTGTGTGATGTCCTCCTGGCCTTCCTCTTCTAGGTGAATTAATATAAAAAGGCTCTGCCTTTTTAAGGGCAGGTGAAGATCCCTTTCTGACTGCTTCTTATTCATCCAAACAGGAAAGCATCTTGGAATGACCCTTTTCTCTGAAAACCACTCTCAGATCAGGTATGCGCTAGCTGAGATTCAGATGAGGAGTTGTGGGTAGGATATGTGTTCTTTTGCAATATATAATCCCAAGAGCACTGATAATAAAGATCAGGGAGATCACTCAGTGTAATGGAAGTTCACATATCTCAGAGAAGTAATTTCCAGATATTTTCGTTTTCACTGGTCTTCTCATTTATCTGGGAATACAGTTGTTTAGATTAGTAATTTACCTGCAACAATTCTGAAATTCTTGTTACGTAGTTGATGGGTTTGCTGGGACACTATATCCCTGGTCTTTCAGGACAAATGCAATTCTCAGAGACACAATGCCTTCCTCGTTCTTCATGGGCACTCAAATGTTTATCCAGGAAATGTAGGAGCAAGCAGCATGGTGCATTTGTTAGGAATAGCTAAGTGAAGGGCATAAATGTGAACATGAAACTTCTGGCCTCTAGATCAAAGAATATTCTTGGCTGTCTTTCAGACCGAATAACAAAATTTTATGTAGTCATTTTGTTCTTAGAATACGTTTATTCACAGAATACACTGGCATACACTGAGTCATATATGGAATTTCTGAGTCTTAGTGAAAACATGCCTTTTGTTCTCTGTGTACAGTAATTTCTTATTCTAAAAGAACACTGTTTTAAGGAAAGGTACATGTGATTAGATTTGCAAAGACTGAGAAAGATAACAGTAAATTGTATAACCAATACAAGGAGACATACACCATATTAGGAATATTAAGGATATTTCTTCAGTGTTTCCTTTAAATCAGATTTACCTGTTTCAAGCAAAATGCGTACTACCTCCACCTTTCCAAATAGGGCTGCTTCATGTAGTGCGCTCCCTTTTTCTGTCTAGAAAAAAATATTGACATTTAAAATGCAAATAAAAATACCAATGAATCCTTTTGAAAAGAATACATTTAGAAAAGAAGTATTTATTTTTCCTCTCTATTTTATCGACACATAAAAAACATTGAATGGGCAAGAACAAATATAACCATACTTTATTATTATTATTCAAGATAGCAACATAAATGCTGTCAGTTCTACTGTAAAAATTAATAACTATATAAGAAAATATAATAGAGATATAATACATCCCCCAGTTAATAAGCCTGCATTTGTATAAAATGTCTAAACTACTGCTGGCAGTGAAAATCTAGTCAATGCTGTCAGTGGAACACAGCTCTTCAGCAGTCAGCCAGTTAACGTGGAGATCTACACTTCAGAGTTCTAACCTGAAAATGGACCACAGCCCAGAAGGTCAGTTCAGTTGCACAACAAGAGATGCCCTAGGATATCCCACCTGGCCTCCAGCTGATGTTCCAGTTGACAGTCACATTTGATCTGCATCATATCTGCCCCGTACAGATGTCTTGGATACCCTAAGGCACCTCCAACAGCAGTAGATGTCTATGTTTAGACCACTTAAATTTTACCTCAGTTGTCTGTGAACCTGATTTTGCAGATTTCTATGACCCAAAATTCTTTGTGAATGGGCTTTTGCTCAAATAAAACTTGCAGTACTGAAAAACAAACTACCTCTCTTAACAAGTTACTTTTCTTAGTATTTTATACTGTTGACTGTCGCTGAAAACTCTGAACAGAATGCCTTTCCATACAATAGCATTAGCATTAGCTAAAGCACCAATAGGTCTCACTGGATCTATGGCTCATCTCATTTTTCTTCATAGTAGATTAGATTTTGAGTGTTTTTTTATTTGTGGTCAAACCCTCAAGGTTTCACTGCTTGAATTTATTTTTTCTACATTTTATCCAAATGCACCATTTTCATGCTTGCCATGGTGGAAAGACTTTGAAGACACACAAAAAACCCCACCCTCTGAAATAAAATAGCGATTCATCGTTTATTGGTCTTATCAGCATGCACCAGTGTTACAGTGATGAAATGACATGATATTTAGAAGTAATCAGAGATCCTGAGATGGGATGTGAGCACATAGTAGGAGTATCTATGTCTTACCAATTGAGCCTGAAAACTCTGTTATGCCCATAGAAGAAACACTCACTTTTTATCTTTCCTCACACTTAGTACATGGACATATAAAGTAGAGCATGCCCAATGTCACTTACATCCAGCACATCAGGTATACTAACCATACAGTGGAGAGGAGAAGGAAGTCAGTAAAAGAATGTACATGTGAAATGCATATCTGAAAACAATTTATAATTTTTCCATTTTCAGAAGCAATCCAGATGAACATTCACAGAGTTACTCTAAACAAGAAGACCAAATATTCATATTTACTTAAGAGATGGTTTCAGAATCCTTTACTCAAACAATGTCTACAGCAGTTTTCCAGTAACTGCAATTGACCAACACTGGATAACTCTGCAATGACATAGCACAACCACAAAGGTACACACTGAGCTTAAGTTGCAGCTCAGAAATTGCTGGGAATTAAAACAGTTCTCAGAAAATCACGCGTAGTCTGATTACTGAAAAAGGCTTGACATCAGCAATCTTGAAAAAGGATTTGTTTGGCACAGCCTATTATCCTCTTCGGTATTTGTGTGTATCTGGCATTTCCTTTGCAGTGGTAGCTTACTGACATGAATAAACCTAAAAACCATTGGGTAGACCTGGTACTATTAACATGGAGTTCTCTGTCATCAAGGACGTGAGGTAGCGTTTTGACTCCCAAAATATTTTACTTTGAAAAGACAGGTGATGAAATTCAGAAGTCCCAGTGGGAAGAATTTTGGCATGATAACCTGCCAGAGAAGAACACCAAAATAGGGGATCAATCACAATTAATCAGTCTCTGTTTGGAGAAAAGAGGAATGTCTCTCTCATATTTGAACATATTCACTACAGCAGAACATATTCTGTCTTATTTCAACATTCACCAGCAATGTGTTCTTGCAGAAAAACAGCTAATGATATCCTGGGCTGCACTAGGAGGAGGGTTGCTTGCAGGTCAAGAGGTGACCTTCCCTTCTATTCACCACTGGTGAGGCCACACCTGGAATACTCTGTACAGTTCTGGGCTCCCCGGTACAAGATAGACACAGAGCTACTGGAGATTAAGAGACTGGAGCATCTCTTCTATGAGGAAAGGCTGAGAGAGCTGGAAATGTTTCGCCTAGGCAAGAGAAGGCTCAGGGGAGATCTCACCAGTGTGTACAAATATCTGAAGGAAGGGTGTAAAGAAGACTGAGCCAGGCTCAGTGGTGTTCAGTGACAAAAGAGGTAATGCGGAAAACTTGATACACAGGAGGTTCTGTCTGAACATCAGGAAACATTTTTTGCTGTGCAGACAACTGAGCCCTGGTACAAGTTGACCAGGAAATCTCTAGAGTTTCAATCATTGGAGATATTCAAAAGCTGTCTAGACATGGTCCTGGGTAAACTGGTCTAGGACCCTGCTTGAACAGAAGGGTAGGGCCAGATGACCTCCAGAGTTCCCTTCCAACCTCAACCATACTGTGATTCTGCCAGGGATGACAATTAGTGATGTATACACCAACAATGAAATCCACAAAGGTTCAAATGTTATAGGAAGCCTAGCACTAAATTTTAGTCTTACTGAGGATGAACTGCAGAGATGGGAACCAGCTGCACCTTAACTAAAATTGTAAAGATCATTCTGTATTAATATTAATAACAAACTATTTTTAATGGAAAAAATGGACATACTTTAGTGACAACAGCTATCTAGAATCCATTGCTGTGGTGTGATCTGAGACTGAGAAAGATTAAGTTCCACCATGCTGGATTGACAGCTTTGAGGACAAGGAAGAGGATCTATCCTCAGACTCCTCAGTTAAGGGTAGGAAAAGATCCTGATATAACTGTCAGAACTGGAAGCAGTCCTTCCTACTGATCAAAATTCCCCATGGGAAGAAAGGCAAGTAGTATTTTCCTTGCTGAAAGCATAAATTTTCTAAGAAATTGAATGAAAACTATCACTTGTAAGATGCAGATGTGTAATCCTGCATGAGATATCACAAAGATGAATGCTGACATAAATCTTAAAGGCTCTAGGCAGGAGTTAATGTTAATGGTGAATAGCTAACAAATGATTCAGATCCCTCGACCCAAAAAATGTCCAGAAGGCAGAAACGTCCTTGTTACCAGAGCGTTCAGTTACCAAACTCCATTTTAACATAGGGAAAATGCTGAGCAAGTCCAAGAGAAACTTGGACTGGCTGAGTAGATACGTATCTCTTGGTAAATGTACACATGGACTACTACTCAAGGATAGAAATAATTTTGAGGGTTTTTTATGGTGCAATAGAGTATGTTACACAAATTGGAAGGATTAAAAATGTAGTTGCAAGTAAGTTCTATATATTATTTAAGATGTGCTAGAGTTTTTAGCCAGATCTTTTCACTTACAATGGTTTACATATGTGCTAATGTACTCTTGTTGTCTATACTACAGCAAGCAAACTTAAGATTTATAGACAATATTCACTGCTTTACTTCCTGAAGCTTTCATTGCCTTGGATCATACTGTTCTGGCAAAGTGAACACTACCACTATATTTGGAAATCCTTCCACAGTGATGTTTAATGTAAAAAATGCTGATATTTTTTCGTGAACACAATGAGCTAAAGTCTGCTTGAGTTTGCATCAATGGACTATATATTGATTCCCTGGCATACATTTTCTGTATATCAAATACAGAGCACTATAGCACAAATTGTGCTAAGCACTTCAGTAAGACAGCCCCTGCCCCAAGTAGGTTACAGCTAAATACAGGTACAATGTCACAGCTGGACACACAAAGCAAGCGAGGATAGAAGGACATTGTCAGTAGGAACACCAGGATACACAAATCAACTTGGCGTACAATTTGCAGGCTCACATAAAAGCATCAAGGGTTTTATTAATTAGAGATTTTTTTAACCATGTAAATATGCAAGAGCTTGTAATTAGGTCATTTGTCTAGGCCTTATTCTTCTGCAGTTTACTATAGTTTTGATATGGATTTCAGACAAAATCTGAAGGATGAAATGGAAGCTTTGCAAATTGATTCACAGAACATCCTCCACACATATTGACAGCAAAAAGGAAGGGCCAGAGCTCTTTGCAGAGGAGCTACAGTGATAAGCAATGGAAATTCCCATCATTACTGGAACAGACAGGGGAGGCAAACAGGGGGAGATGAAAGTGGGATAAGCAGAAGGGGCCAAGATTTTAAGGTATTTACAACTATAAAATTACTCTTTACATGAAACACACTGAACTGTGCAGTATCTTATTTTACTGAGGGCCCAAAATCTAGCACTCACCCAAAACCTGTGTATTTTTCATATGTTTCAATTTAAATGAAAACTTCAAAGCATAAAGAGATGAAGCAGATTTGTATTGCCCACTTCTAAATAATTTCAGATTGAAGGATATTGGATAGACCTGGGAAATGAATAAAATGTGTGATTAATTCAATCAAAAATTAAATGCTGTCTATTATTACTCCAAATATTTGCTATGATTAAAAGTGCTTAGGGAGTACAGAAGAGAAAGATAACATGGCTAAAGTAAACTACCCATTTATACATATAAATATTTACAATTACAGAGTGATAGCAGATAGGCTACTTCTATAATTGTCTTTCAATATTCTGAGAACATTTTACTGCTGATAAGCTGAAATTATTTAATGTCTATGAATGTGTCCAATTTTATTTACCATGTGGGATTATATTTTATATATTGTTCTTTCCCAATCAGTGATGCAGAGCAATTTAATTAATATTAAAAGAGCTGAGTTCAGTTTTAAGTAACAGGCCGATATTTTATGCTGTGCTCAGTTTAATGAGCTGCCAGTAACCATCAACAAAGAATTTTTCAGAGGTAGATAGAAGCAGTAAGTTAACAATATGTACAGAGCCAACTTGCCAATATGCTAAGATGCTGAATGAAAAGGAACATATTGATGGAGAATATGTATACCGGTGAAAAAAGAAATAAATTGTATTTCCTTATGGCAAATAGGACAAACAGAGAAGAAGCAGGATTATTCCATGCAAAAAATTAAAATAAAATAAAATTTTAAAATTCTCCCTACCTAAGAATAACTAAAAAAAATAAGAATAGAAATTACTTAAAACAAATCAGAATTTTACAAAAAGAAGACAGTCTGAGAATTTTAGTGTATATGGCAAACAGATCACCATTACTAAAAGAATCTCTCATTCCTTAAAAGAAGATAGTACAAAATTTCAGCCATTGTATTTTTTAAAGACAAGAAAAAAAACTTTTGATATAACTATAGATAGAAATGGCTTAGGAGAATACACAGTAGTGCTAAAATTATCTAGGTTACATAAGAGGAAGAACACATTTCATAAAAGCATTGTGTAATATTCAACCCTTATGTAGCCATCAATTTGTAAGTTGCCATGACAGAGAATATTTTTCTTCTATTACTCTATTTCTTAAGCATAAATTCAGGCATCAGTTTCTTTCTGACTTTTTTCTCATTTATCTGGTAGGGATAGAAGAGGAATTACACATTCAGAAACATGTATTCAAATGTTCCATTATGTGTTTCTTTAACATTAAACTTTTCTAAATTACTGAAGATGTAGTAGTAGTAAAGGAGAGCTGATCCAAAAGATCTGCTTTCATTAACCTTCGCAAGAGTATCAGTTTCTAGTCGAGAAAATCAAAAGCAAATTAAATTGGAAGCATAACAGTAGACAGATACACAAGTAAGCAAACCACAGGAGGAAAAAAACTGTTCCAGTTTGAAATAGTTTGAAACAAGTAAAAATACAAACTCAAAATATACTAGAGCTAATAAAAGTTGCAAAACAATTTTACCACATTTTCATTCTGAAGGCATTTGAGACTAGCCATTTGTAAACTTAAAATACATCAATATTTTCTGGTTTGCTTTGGGGTTTTATTTAGATTTATTGTTTCTTTCCCACATCACATTCTTTTCCACAAAAGTTGAAAAACATGACCTTGATGGAATAAGGCAGAAATAATCAAAGTACACAGAATGCAGGTTCAATCTTTCTATATAAAAGGGAACTCTATGTACAAATGTGTTTGATTAAATCACCTAAAGCTTAAAATGGCTATAAAACTTATTCTAATTTTAGGCAAAGTTCACAAGATTTATTAAATGACCTACTGGTAAAGAATGAGTGGATTTTTTTATTTCCTTGGTATATCTGAAAACAGATACAAAGCTAAAACAACCTTAATTCAAAGCATATTATATATGCCCGGAGACCAAGAAGGCTACTTTCAATCTGAAGATAAAATACACTTTAAACTCAAATACAGTACCATCATTCAAATCAAGAGAAATCATGTGACTGAAGCAAGACTTCACACATAACAGAATTATGCTGTGTAGTTAAAAGGCTTGTACACTTTCCACTACAAAGAATTGGACCTAAAATTTACTGCTGCTGTACCTTGTATCTGATCCTATCTGTGACTTTTTTTTTTTTTTTATATTACCTCTTTTGCACCACTGTAACTTCCTGTGCACAGAACTAGATGCACCAAGCAGCTAACAGGTTGAAGTCAGTAGCTGCAAGAGTGAAGTGCTACAGTATTTTCTTTTAGATTTATAGAATACAGGTTTAGAAAAGCAGAAAATAAAAATATTATTATGTAGTAACTTTGGGTTTAGAATGGAATATCTTGAGAAAATGAGGTCTTAGTCAAACTTTCTGATTGCTATAACCATTAAGGGCCATAGCTTTAGCAAGTCAGCTTAGTAACATTAAGGCCAATGTTGAAAAAAAAAAAAATATATATATATATACATACACCTACATGAATGGTTGATATGATTTGTGTATTTACATGCCTCAAGACAACATTAAAATATACACTCAGCTTTGATGACACGTATCTTTCTTTCATACATCATTTGAGTCATAAAAAATAAATCTGTACTATACATCACCGTGCAGCATTTCTAACAAAGTAGATGCAAGTGTATGTTAAAAGAAAAAATAAGTTATTTCATTTGGATCATATTGCAATGATAATGGTAACTAATGAAAGAAAGGAAGAAAGGAGGAAAGGAAGAAGGGGAGAAATAAATTACACACTAACTTGGCAGCTGACGTCCATTCCAGCCTCCAGAAGCACCTGCACAACAGCTTTGTGGCCATTACGTGCCGCAAGATGCAAAGGAGTGTGTTTCCTTGTATTACAGTTCATCAGGTTTGGGTATGCCTTGATGATCATTTTTACAACACGCAGGCGACCATACAGTGCTGCCAGATCCAGAGGTGTTTCTAGTTTGTTGTTCCTTATTGTAGGGTCCGTTAGCTCTTCTAACAGAACAGCGACTACTTCTGAATGACCATACTGAGCTGCACAATGCAGTGCTGTTTCATTTTCATTATTCTGTTAAAGCAAAACGCAAACTTCAGAAATTCATGTTCAATCACACAACAGAATTGCTCAGTTTCTATAAATTGCCTCCATGAGATCCCTACGCAGGCAGGTTTTGCAATATAACATATGGTAATGTATGTAAATGCTACAGCATGACTCCACTAAGATTTTACTAATAATGCATTAATACTTTAGCTCTCAAGGAGATCAGGTCCTTGTGTGTCCACATCGTTCCCAATCCATTTTTAACAACATGCCCCAAAACACCTTGCTGCTCATGATATGCCAAAATCTGTAATCATTCCTGATTCAACTGTCCCTGAAATCACAGCTGAGTCCTTCTCTCAGAACTACTCCGACACTTATGTCTCTCTTAGTATAACTGGTTTTAAATCATAGCAATTTGTTATTAGACTAGTGAAATTAAAAACAACTGTGTAATGAAAATGTATCAGGCACAAGGCTAGTTTCATATGTCACTAAAAAGTTACTATCAAGACAACAATCAAAGCTTGGAAGAAGGCAAAATAGCAGCTGTAGATATTAGAAAGACCTAGCATATCACGTAAGCAGTTAGTCTTCTCAGGACTCCAGGGAGATGTGCGTGTGCGTTTTAAGGCATATGAGTAGTTGTATGCAGTGGATTGAGTAAGTTTTTGCTTTATACAGCAATGCCCTCCAAGTCTTTCTTCAAACACTATTTAATAATCTTAATAATAAATAAATACTGAGAACAAGCAGTATCTTCTTTCATTGTTTTCTTCCAGTTCCACCTGTGTACTTGCAAACCCAAACAGACAAATAACTTCAGGCAGAGAGGAAGGAAATAATTTATATAGTTGTCTGAATTCTATATGCCATCTAGATTATTAATGATTCTTATGTAGTCTCTAAGAAGCCTTAAAATAGGCTAGATGCTATAAATTTTAAAAGTATGTACATTGAATACATCTTCTGAGATATGATTTATAAAATTTTGTGACAGTTTTGAAACTGTTGTAAAAGTGGAAAGCCAATAAGCTAATGTGTCATATAAAGAAATAAATAATTCATGTAAATTCAGAAAAAGTACTAGAGAAGGGCAGAAATATAATTCTAAAGAAAGGAGAAGATATAAATCTGAATCCATAGGCTGTATGTTTCAAGGCAACAACTGAAGAAACTTCTGCGGACAGACAACTGAAAACAGAAAAAACCATTTGTCTTTTGAAAGACTGAAAGGGTGAGAGAATCAGAGAAATGAGGCTTTGGTCTCTTACTCAAAAGGCAGCTAGGATAAGAAAATGCATGTTTCAGTGCTGTAGCTACAAAAGTGGAAACGGGGGATTTTTTTTTTTTTTTTTTGGTGACAGTGTTTCTAATTCTATAATCAAGAACTTAAATCTCAGGTGTATGGTTCTAACACTGCCATCATTTTCATCTCATCTGGTAATTTAAAATGACTCAGGTGAAATTGGGAGACAGCAAAGACAGATCAATACCTTCAGATAAATTAATGTTGCAGATAAACGCTACAGGTGTCTGCAACTCCACACAGGATCCCAGAGACTGGAATGTGTTTCCTGCTAAAGTGCAAGACAGAAGCTGGGGAAGGGGCAGGTACAAAGTGGGAAGTGATGACATCAGGGCTTGATGACTAATAAGTATTTGAATAATTGTGCATTATTCAGACCACCACGTGGTCTTTATTACACAGACCATAAATTCAGGTTAAAATATGTACTATCACCATACCACGACTGCAATGATTTATCAGCTACCTGTGATACGCTTGTTGTGCCCTACTGACTTCCAATGTGTCCCTCATACAGGACTGAGCAAAGCAATTTTTTTACATACAGCGGTATAACCACAGATTACAAGCATAATTTATTAGAATTTATTTTTAGATTTTCAATATTTCATGGACAGAGCTGCATAGATGAACAAGCAATTGCAGTCTAATTTTGTGTACAACTACCACAATTAAGTATGAAAACAGATAATTGCACATAAAATGGCCAATTATGGTAATTTGTGCCTACAGTTAGTGTATTTACATATCCAATGGAAATAGTTATACAAAGAAATTAGATGTATAACCATATACACATTCTGTGAGGTAAATAGCAAAATACACATCTATTATACAGTTGTCAAACAGATCTATCTATCTATCTATCTATCTATCTGTCTAATATCTGCTTAGGTTGGAAGTTTTTTCAAGCATTTCCAGATAATATATAAAATATCTGGAAACTTGTGTCAAGAGTCTAATATCGTAGTTTAAAAGTATTCTGATTTAATTTTGAGAGACATAAAAATCAAATGGGCTACACCCTTCTTCGCAAAATGTGAAAATTCAAAAATATTCTCAAAAATAATCTCAAAATTCAGTCACAGATGTAGCCATACAGAGACCAACCAGTTCAAATCACTGCTGCTGTGCAGCGGACTGAAATTTGCCTCCCCCCTAAATAAAGAATATCCAGATGCATTTTCATGCAAGGGAATATTTACAGAAAAGTATATTTTAAAAGAGCATGGTGTATAAAACCATCTGTAAAACTGAATAAAATGTTCTTATTTTCAAATGAACGTTGTTGAACATTTTTGTATGGTTTGTTTCTTTGCATTTGTCAAATTAAAACTACATTTCAGTTAATGACAAACCAAACTGATTTAAAATTAAAAAGAACTAGGTGCCACTGAAATAAAATAGAAGAATCCAACCTGGTCATACATGATAAATCACTCACACATACACTGTCAAAACAGGCATTGTACATATTGTGTTATCAGAGCTGAGGTACTACCTAATTAAAACGTAATAATACAACATTCTTCCCTCTTTAAAATGTAAATTAATCAATTCAGGTATAAAAGACAGAATGATTTTTAACTTTCAAAGAGAGAATTACAATTTGTTTATCTGCTCACTAAATTTATCCACTTTGACAATTTAGTAATGCTCACATAAAATAAATCAACTTGAAAGCAAGAAGTTTTACTGAGGACAGAGGACAGAGTTTTAAAGTAGGTTTTGACAGAGTCTGCTATCTACAAATTTAGGAAAGAAGGGAGTGCCTACCAGATACACACAGCTGGTTTAGCATTCCCAGAGAAACCCCTAAGATGGGAGAAGCTATAACCGTGTATTTCCTGGATTGGAAGAAACATTATCTTCCTCTTCTCACTCCTCATGGAATGATGGACATACACGTCTCAGTCAGTGTTAGGAACTTCCTCCTTAAGGCATTTGTTTATAGAAGACATACAGTAAGAATAAATAAAAAAATAAAAATTAAAAATATTTGTTTAAATTGTGATATTTTAAGACCTGAAGTTATGTGATTTCCTTGCTCTCAACAATGAATGCTGTTATTTCTTACGTCTTATATGTGGCAAAGTTAACCCAGGTATAACTCTTGATTTTAAGGTATTATTTGACCTTGTATCTCTAACATAGCCCATTATGTTAAAGAAATATTCAAAAACATGAAAAATATTCTTGAATAAATTAATAATATTTTAGTACTATTGCCTACATTTTGAGTCCTAGATGTAAACAGTTGCTTCTGGAGTGCAGTTTATGAGAGAACATATCAATATATGTTCATATATATATCAATATATGTTCATATATATATCAACATATATCAATATATGTTTCATAGCAGTTAACCTGCTATGAAAATACAGTTGTCTGCATGTGAGTTACCACTGTGTAATTAAACCTCCAAAGCTGATATCCAAGGGCTAAATAATGCATCCAGTGCTGAAGAAAAAGTCCAGAATGCTTTTAGAAATTTCAGATACTTCTTTACATGTTACAAACTACAAGATAGATCCTAAGACTGAATGAATCACGAAAAGGAAAGATCTAGAAATCAGAACCAAGGAGGGCATGCAGAATATAAGTTGAAAAGAGTAGACCAATATTATGCCAAAATAGTGCAAACCAGAAGTCCCTAATATTGATAATTACTAATATTTTAACTAAGTAGTTATTCGTATGTCCCAATGGACCTCTTTCAGAAATAAGGAAGGCGCCTTATGATTGATTCAGCTTTTAACCTTTCATGATTTTCTTTTTCATTACTTATTACATGGGTCTTTTCATGGGCACAGTCCTAACATTTTCTAGCTTTTCTCTGAATCTGTCCTCTTCCACATACAGCCAGAACTCAGACTTCTGTTGCTGCAAACTGAACTGTGCCTTCACAGCGTTGCATCTCCTCAGTATTATAGGCTATCCTGCAAAATTTAGCTGCTAAGAACACATGCCACCACAATATGTAGAACACATCTTAAGGTCTATTCATTAGAGGACAGCTTACCAAATACGTTATAGGGACAATTCTTGAAGCGTGGCAGTCTGATGGCTCTCATTATTATTATATAGGATGGAACAGTTGAAACATTTAGGATTTTTACTGCACTTGTTTAGTTCTTTATTTTTCCCAAACAAATTTGAACACTCCTGAGGTCCATGCAAATACTATTAAAGCAATAAAGACTCTCAAGTAGTGACTGAGTCCAATTGTACCCTGGGCTGTAGCAGGAGAAGTGTGGCCAGCAGGTCGAGGGAGGGGATTCTCCCCCTCTGCTCTGCTCTTGTGAGACCCCACCTGGAGTGCTACGTCCAGCTGTGGAGCCCTCAACATCAGAAGGATATAGACTGGTAGGAACGAATCCAGAGGAGGCCACGAAGACTCTCAGAGGGCTGGAGCACCTCTGCTATGGGGACAGGCTGAGAGAGTTGGGCTTGTTCAGCCTGGAGAAGAGAAGGCTCTGGGGAGACCTTACAGCCCCTTCCAGTACCTGAAGGGGCTACAAGGAAGCTGAGGGGAACTTTTTACAAGGGCCTGTAGTGACAGGACAAGGGGTAACGGGTTTAAATTGAAAGTGGGGAGGGTTAGATTAGATATCAGGAAGAAGTTCTTCCCAGAGAGGGTGGTGAGGCACTGGAACAGGTCGCCCAGAGAAGCTGTGGATGCCCTATCCCTGGAAGTGTTCAAGGCCAGGCTGGATGAGGCTTTGAGCAACCTGGTCTAGTGGAAGGTGTCCCTGCCCATGGCAGGGGGGTTGGAACTAGGTGGTCTTTAAGGTTCCTTCCCACCTAAACCATTCTATGATTCTATGCTTTTACAGACCTTTCCGAAGAATGATCAGCTCCTTCATTATCTACACATTTTGAATATGAACTTGAAAAGGAAGACTTCCTAAATCACTGTGACATTTCTTTGTCACATAATCCCAATATCAAATAACTGAACAAGACTTTTTTTTATTAAAAGCTTTGTGCTACTGCCTCAGTTATGAAGGAAGAATTTAAGTCAAAGAAGAACAGAGCAATGGGAGAATTTGAAAAAGTCTCTATATATACTCAATATACTCAAGAATATATACTCAAGTCAACTTGAGAGAAAAAAAAATGACACAAAAATCAGGTTTTAATAATTAAAGAATTAAACAGCGAAAAAATTAAAGAAACTATCCCAGACAGAGAAAGAATGATCTCAGGACGGTCTTACTTCATCTATTAAAACAGGATGGCAGTTTCCTGAGAAATTCCACCAATATAAGTTTTTAATTTTGAAAAAAATAAGGAAGTTTCCCTGATTGATTCAGCTAGTAGCTTTCCTGGATGTCTAGGGCAAAGGATGAACAATGTTACAGGAGAAACAGCCAAGAATGAGGAGAGCTCTTGGGAGCAATATTTTGACTTTGTTGTCCATTCTTTTTGAGGAAGGAAATGGGTTTTTACACAGTGCACAGATTTTAACAGTTTATGTGGAAAAATAACTAATGACATCCTTATTCTTATCACACATTATCAATGATCCTGTCTAATTTGAAAGTCATTAAAGAAATAAAAACCCCCATAAATTTTCTTACCAAGTGCTCTCTTAAACACAAAACTAAGCATTACATTTTAGGCATACCCAATATTTCCAGATACATTTTCAAAAATTACTTAAAAATCAAAGCATTTAAGACAATACTAAATATTTGCCTTTTTCATTTTGCTGCAACTGTAATTGTACACAGAAAAAAATTATTCACAACTTTGTTTATATTTAAAAATTTAGAAATCTGAGAGTTCATACCTATCAGGTATATAAAAAAGTTCTATACTATAGCATAATTTAAGCCTCTGTATTCTCATTCCTAATGAACATTCCTGTAACGAGTAGTGTCCCCCTAAGGTTGTATTGTGACCAATACTATCTAATATCACCATCAATGACATAGATAGTGGGACTTAGTTCACTCTCAGTAGGTTTGTGGATGACTCCAAGGTGTGTGGTTCAGTTGATTCACTAAACGGAAGGGATGCCATCCAGAAGAATGTTGGCAGGCTTGATAAATGGGCCCATGTGAACCTCATGAAGTTCGACAAGTCTAACTGCAAGGTCCTGCACATGGGTCAGGACCATCCCCAATATCAGTACAGACTCAATAATGAAATTATTAGGAGCAGCCTTGCAGAGAAGGACTTGGGATATTGATGGATGAAAAATTGGACAAGCAGGCAATGTGCACTTTCAGTCCAGAAAGCCAACTGTATCCTGGGAGATATAAAAAAAAATCATGGCCAGCAGGTCAAGGGAGGTGATTCTCCTCCTTTGCTCCCATGAGGTCCCACCTGGAGTACTGTGTCCAGCTCTAGGGTACCCAGCACAAGGAAGTCACGGACCTGTTGGAGCGATTCCAGTGAGGGAGCACGAAAATATTCAGAAGGAGGGACCACCTCTCCTATGAAGGCAGGCTGAGAGAATTTGGGTTGTTCAGCCTGGACAAGGCCCCAGGGGCCTTTATTACTGCCTTCCAATATATATATAGGGGGCTTGTAAGAAAGATGGAGGGAGACTTTTTACCAGGGCCTGGAGTGACAGGACAAGTGGAAATGGTTTTAAGCTGAAAGAAGGTAGATTTAGATTGGATGTAAGGAAGACTTTTTTTATGATGAGTGTGGTGAGACTCTGGATCAGGTCACCCAGAGAAGCTGTGGATGCCCCATCTTTGGAAGTGTTCAAGGTCAAGTCAGACGGGACTTTGAGCAACCTGATCTACTGGAAGATGTTCCTGCCCATGGCAGGGGGTTGGACTAGATGATCTTTGAAGGTCTCCTCTCACCCAAACTGTTCTATAATTCTATGAACCTGTTCTAATGAATATTTTTACCATAAAAGAACAATATGATGACAAATAAAAATGTCCCATAATTTACAGAATACTTGGATTTAGTAGTATTTTTTAGAGAAAGTTAATTGTAAAAGTTATTGGGAAAAATTCTGCTGCAAAATGTCCAGTGTGAATCAAAATCAAATCTACGACTTCCCATTGAAATTCATCTTTCTTTATGTGGAAACAAAATTTAAAAGTAACTCTTCAATTTGGTTGACAAGTTTGAATAAATGTTTTCTTCAAAATTATTGCTGCAATTGGCTCAAATAAAAAAAGATTGTTTCTGCAAATTTTTTCTTCTAAAAAGAGTATAGCAAGAGTTGTAATAGAAATTCTGAAGTTCATTCACATAGTCTCTAGTTTAAGGGAAGGGGAAGCACATCAAATATAGAACACGAAAATTATTGGTTTTGCAGCCTACTTTGGAACTGAACTGTACTTCTGGAAGTCCCTGAGGTGTCACTGAGAGAAGCATATAATGTCTGTGCTTCATTTTGATGATTTGGGCAAGTCAGTAAATATGTCAGATGTTAGGTATTTACATATTACGGATGCATCCTGAACTCTTTTCCTCCACATTTTAGTAAAAGCATCAAACAGCGTCAAGGAAACGTGAGTGGGTTTTATGACAATTACAATTTGATGCACTGGCAAATTCTACAGTACATTAAATACAAAAATGTAAGGAAAAACTCATACCATATGCATAAAAAAACCAGGCAGAATCACAAAAAAGAGAACATCACCAGATGTCTCTACATAAACAAGCAGGTAAGTAGTTTGACTGTTAACAGCATACTTTTTAATTATATTTGGTATTAATTTACTAAGAAAACTTGATCTCATATTACCTACTTGATCTTCATTCAATTTATAATTTACATATTTTCAAGTCTTCAGCAATGAAGTTGAAACACTTATGTGACTTGTAATTTCACTACATTTTGTAATGTAAAACATAAATCATGCATATCTACTAGGACTCCTGTGTTAAACAGTGATAGAATTATTCTTATATAATTGCTGCTGTAACCACTTTCTGGGGGTGGAATTGCCAGTGCACATTCCACCACTCCAACGAAATAATTGTCATTTATCTGTTCACCTCTTACACTGTTTGTTTTGGTTTGGGTTTGTTGGGGTTTTTTTTTAATTTTATGTAATAGCAACAGTAGGGGGCATTCAGAGCTTTAGATGCTGGAGCTGGATATGATCCTATAATGCTAGTTAACTGCATTTTCAATGTGTATAATGCAGTTCAATTAATTAATAGTATATTGCATTAAATCCATTAATTCAGTTAACATAGACTTATGCATTATGAGCTTCTCATTTATTTCTTTGTTGTGCTGTTCATTACTTTCACTTAAGTTTTTAGAAGCATTTCTTTTACACAGAATTTTAATAAAATAGATTAAAGGCAAAGATATATTACAAATCAGTTGCAACAATTTTTAAATAATGAAGAAAATTATTTTCTTAAACTGAAGGCACATACATTAATAATGTGATTCGTACACATACACACACACACAAAAAAACACCCCACACACACCAGGAAAAAGTCTGACTTGGGTATATTATTTGCTGTGGTGAAAAAATGTCAGGGAAAATGGCTATCCTTCTCCCCAACTCTCAGAAGAAAATACAAAGAAGAAAAATAGAAAAATAGCTTCAGCGCCACAGATCTGAGAGAAACTATGAGGAGCCACCTAATCTGGGGCCTACAAGCAAATAAGCAAAAGCCTCAGAAGCGTACAGACTCATAAGAATGTACAATGGGTATTAGGATGACGATGCCACTCTGGTGTTATCTGAGGATACATGGGTGGAGATGGCTTTATAGCAACATGACATTTCCTTCATTCCATGATATGGATAATATTCTCCCACACAGAGTGCTAATTAGCTGGGGAAAGTTTATGCCAGCAAAGCGGTCCCTCTACAACAGCTAGCCATTGTCTAGAGGGGAACACGGGGGGATTTACAAGGTCCGAACAGTGTATGCATGAGGTTAACTTCAAAGCTTAATATGATTAAGATTCCCTTAAGAGACTCCAGTTCCAACATTTCTTGTGAGGATTGCTCATATATTTTCCATTATGAAGTTTTTGGGTAAAATGTATAAACAGCAGCAGATCTGATGACAAGACCTTTTTTGAGTCAGTGGAGTATAGAATCAGATGTATCCCTGCTTATTTGCTCCAGTGAGAGCAACCAGAGAGACTGGACAGCAGCCCAGTCAAGCTCGAGAATATTCTAGAAGTTTGGAAGTATATGTGGGATTGGGAAGAAGTAGGTTTTAATTCATATTTTTTCTTCTACTCTTACTGAAATATCTTTTTCACTATACCTCTCTCTGAAGTACCTGCATAGCTTCCAGTTTTCTTTCAGTAGAGTACAAGGAACCTCTTCAAGCAAATAAATAACATGCAATCAGAAACTTGCTTTTTATTTTGTTGCAGAAATAAAACTGAAAAAAATTCTTTTCCTTGACAAAAGATAACCCTACAATTCAACTACTAAGCTCATGACAATGAGAAACTCGGAGAAAGTTCTAATCAGCAACTCCAACCACAGAATGACAAGTTCTGGGTTTTGTATTTTTTCTTGGATCAGCCAGGGTATTATAGGATTTCTCAGAAGACTGTCACATGGGTGTATTTTAATACTTTTATTTCCTGCACTAATACTTGATATTCATATCATAGTTATTGTATGGATTCCAATAACTAAACGCATAACCTCAAATATCAAATAGATGATTCAAGAAACGACATCTCACACTGATTATGTGTTTGCAATTAAGTCTAATGTTTCTAATTTTCTCACAGTTTGCCTTCCGGCCGCATTAACTTAGACACTGAGTGCAATTCCTTTGTTAGATAGTATTTTGCCACTTGAGGAGCTGTAGGGCACCCCACCTGCAGTCCATCAGCCAGTCCACAAGGACATGGAAATGCTGAGCATCCTCTATCACACCTTTAGGCCTATACAGATGTCTCAGTTACTGCAGGGCTTTAGAAGGCACTGAATTTCTGTGTTTGGGCAAATGAATCCTGCCTTACTTTTGGTCACCCGAATAACCCTATTGGCTCCTATGGTTACACTGACTAGACCTCTGCAGAATAAAACAGTGTGTATACAGGCAATGTAGACACTAAAATTTAAATCTGAATCTGGAGCTGACTCCCACCTTTACATTCCAATAATTTCCTGATTACCCTGGCAAATTCAATAGTTTATGGTTACACTCATATTTCACAGCCTCTTCCAATCCTCAAGCAGTTTAGCTGACTATAGATGGTGTCAGATTTTAATCTCTTCCTTTCTTCCAATTTCTAAATACTAACCCTAGGAATGGACCAGATAGGAATATACAGAATGAAAACAGAAGGCGTGCCATATGTTTGACAACAGAATGCAACATACTTGTCCTGCCCTTACCCACTGTAATACTCTCATCGTTTTTTCATAGTATTTATGTGTCCTTTCTGCGGCACATGCATACATGCAGTCCATCTGGATTGTCATTTATGTCTGCATATCAGTTCATTTACAGCACACTCAAAATATATCAAGAATATTAATTTTATCTCAAAGTTTGTCAGGAATTTAATATCTAATGAAGTAAAAAAGACACAGAGGCTATGCAAATTCACATAAATATATATATAAGATGCATAGTTAGAATACGTCTTCATATGATTTTTCACAAACAAGCAAAAGGTTTTTTCATACTTTCTAAACCTAATATCCTTTAGGTCAGTGTCCATCCAAAAGAAAGATATCTGGTATGCTTATACTGAAAAATTTTATCAGTGTCGGAGAAGAAATTACTGAAACAATGAAAAATAGATTTTTTTTTTTAATCTGAATATAAATTTGCCAGATCTAAAGCATATGTGCTGCTCTTTTCTGATGATGTGCACAAATATTTTTTATCACTTCACCTGTTCATTCACTCTGGAGTGTGATGGTCCATGATGGATAAGAATCTTCACAATGTCTACATCTCCTCTCCAAGCAGCCAAGTGAATAGGAAAATAACCTTTGTTATCTGCCACATTAGTTGATGCTTCATATTGAAGTAATTTGAGGACTATATCCCTGGAAAACAGTAAGGAAATCTAAAAATTGACAGGAAACTTTATAAGTTTTTCACATGATCATACATATTATTAATTTTTTTACCCTGAATATCAGAAAAAAGACTCCATATTTCAAGTGAAACAGCTACAAAAATGAAGACCGATCGTTTCTAAGAACGAAACAGATAGCCAACATGTTATCAATTGTGAATATTCTTACTTCTTATGAATACCTATCAACAACATTATCATCAGTTCTCTGAATCCATTTCTTTCAACAGGATCACCTGGCCACAGAATCGTTTTTAGACTTTGCCAGTCCAGGCCACTGGCATGACCCTCAAGACAAACCTTCCAGGCACTAAAGGCAGAGAAGCACACCTGTGCCCATCACTGCTGAGTTCTGGAGGCATGAAGACAAGAGGGTAGTTTTACAGACATGGTTCTTGCAGTAAGACTTAAAAGTAACAGGTTTTCTAATTCTTTAAGGCATTATATACTATCTTCTATGAAATAACTGTTTCTATTTTAATTTCACACATCCAGCTTTCTGAAAGCGGTGAGGTAAAAACTGACTTTTATTATTTTGATTTTTATTATATTCCTTTTAGTATTTTCAGTGTGGCTTATCACACATTGAATGAAAGATTATTATATTGCATCACTGATTTTTAAGCAGCCTCCTGTACTTAAATTCAAAAGTTGAACTTAAAAATCAACTGTGTGGTACGAACACTGATTAGGAAGTATGTCAGTAAATAAATCCTTTCTTATCCCTCCATTTGTCTTTTCACATTTTGACACAGTCAGTACTCAGTAGTTATTAAGTTAATAGCATCTATGATACAGTATGTGCAGTTCTACACACATTTTGGCTTAATATGGAAACACTGGCTCTTACTGATTCAGCTCAAAAAATCGGAGTGGAGGGAGGAGGAAGCTCAATGCAGCCTCTGTTTTGACTAAAAACAAAGCCCTTGACCACAATTATGACAGAAGATAAATCTCAAGGCAATTGTTCTCCCAGACTTGATGGAACCTTATTTAATTGTCTATTGAGAGAAAAATGTGGCAAGTGTAAATATATACAGGTGAAAAGAAACTCCCAATCATCTTCAAAAGAAATCATAAAGATAGTGGAGACATCACATCTAATCTTTGAGAGAGACTTTAAGATGGGTTTTGCTTACTCCTGACAAGGTCAAAAACCATGAAAACAAGCAAGAAACAGCAGCTCTACTACAGGACGCTTGCTGCACAGAAAGTTGCAGAAAAGTGACTCCCAAGAGAAACATTTTAGTACAAATAAGGTTTTAAAGACTTCTCATATCATAATAGTTGGTCTTGCAGCTGGTGGTCTAATGAAGGCTAGAAATACAGAGTAGTTTGAAAGGGACACACATGGCAGGGGGGTTGGAACTAGATGATCTTTAAGGTCCCTTCCTTCCGAAACCATTCTGTGATTCTATAATCAAAGAAACAGAAATCAGACTAAGTCAGGAAAAATAAACTGAAATCTATAAATAAGAATATACAGCAACTATTGGGAAAAGTCTGTTGCAAGATTCAAGCTACAAAATAGAACTTTGGTCTCCTTCATCTTTCAAGAATGCCCTGATCCATCACACTTCTCTGGGGTGAGTCTTTTTTAGTGCTCTGTTAGAGCATTTTCATTTTGTAGAAATAGATTTCAGACAGGAGAAGACTGAGAGTCCTTAGCCCAGTAACTTTACTGGGCTAAGTAAAATTACTTAGGGAGACTGAGATTAAAGTCCCTGCCCCAGATATGATTTAATTACTTATATAAAGCAAAATAGTTTCAAAATGAAAGAGAACTATCCCAGAATAACCAAGGAGGAGGGAATTCATCAGATACAATGATCAAGCAGGGACTTGGACACTGGTATCCAGCAAGTGTCCCAGCCACAAAATACTGCTCGGGTCATTAAGTCTTATGTTCTCACTTTTCCTGAAAAACTTTCTGAAATCTCTCAAGTTCATCCTGGTATAAAGGGTGAAAATTGATACCCCTAAAGTTTTCAAAGGACAATAAGTTCTCTAAGTGGAAAGGCTCTTGTGTCAGAAAACTGTACCCAATATTGATTTTTAATATCAAGTTTCAAATCTGAAACAGAGTGTAAAGGTATTTATTTTTTATTTGTGGTGAATAACAAATTACAAACAGCAGGTGTTTGTGCAATTCTCTCACTGACAGTGCTACCGCTCTTGTAGGATCAGTACGATGGCCTGGATAGCAGGTCCTGAACCATCATGATTTATCATTAAACACCTCATGATATATTTCAGTTTACTTTAATACAACAAACTCCAAATGGGGTGTCAGTAACTGCTACCTGCTGTGAGGGTAAGTGGTCATAGCAGCCAGTGGCCATTACGACCTTTTCCAAAGCTGCAGTTATAGCTGCTGCTGTACATAAGCAGTCCACATCTTGAAGTTCTCTCTGGCTTCAGCAGAAGTTTAGCCAACACGGTGTCTGAAAACACTATTTGGCTTCTGTATGTTCTGGGATTTTATAGCCTATATTGCTAGGATTCACTTCAAATCTCTGATAGATTCAGTGTTTATACAGTGATATTTTTACTTTGCTGGGTAACTATTGGTTTATAGTCGGTATTAGACACTCAAAAACCTAATTCCATCTATCCAAGACCAGCAATCTTTGCAAGCAAAAGCTTGGGCTTTGTCAATTAAATATGTGCAATGGCACAAGAACCAATCCATAAACTGTAAGTAAGAGAAATGTGATTTTCTCCCTTAAGAAATGCTGAGTTTAACAGACCATATTAAGGGCTTAGACCTAATTCCATGAAGGTAAAACATATTAATGGATGATCCTGAATCTTGCTACAGAACTGAAATTTTGGAAAATGCACAATATCTAGTTTAATTTTTTTCTATTTATTCAGAAACAGAACATCCTATATTTACCACAACATTAACCTGGTCTAAAGAAAACATGCATGTTTCCAGAATATAATTAAAGACATAATCTAAAGTTTTAATTTTTCCAAGGAAGAATGTAAAAATTGTGAAATGGGCAAACTAAACATATAATTACCATCACTTATATGTTATCTTATGGACAGTCCAAAATCACATTAAAGTTAGTGCGAATAACCCTTAATTTCAGCTGGTTTTTGACCAGTTCCTTATCTCCCATAGAGGAACAACCCAAAGTCTGACATCAGTATTTTCTTTAGTGAAAATCCAGACAGTGTTAACACCATCTATTTACAAACTGGGTAGCTGGACTGCATTAGTGGGACAGTTCTTTACATTGGTTACAGTGGGACCCATTCTACTACAACTTTATAGACCTCATTAAAATGTTTCTTTCTTGTTCTGCCTTCTTTACAATATGTAGTTGGCAGCATAACAGTTGGTCTTAAAGGTCTTTTCCAGCCTAAAGAACTATGATTCTATGCTTCTATAGTGCAACGGAGGTAGCAAGGGGCAACATGTAACCACAGTGGTAACACAGAACAAATTACAAGGTGTAACAGCAAAATAGTTTCCATTGTTTTTCACTGATGCTTCAATGCCTTAAAGAGTTCATCTGCACTTCTTACTGACCGTGCAAGTACCCCACAGTTGGGACTTCGCAGGCTTTCCTCAAGCTTGTTGAGACGTACATGTACTAACTTGGATGGACAGCAGGGAGGGAAAAGCCACAAGGTCCCATACAAGGTAATAGGCTTTTTTTTTTTTTTCTGCTTTCAAGTGTATAACTACTAAACATTCTTATCAGGCTACTTTTACTTTGATAATGATTAATCTATACTGTTCTTTTGTTTCACAATATTGCTTCCATAAACATTCAATGCACTATACATGTGTACATGCACACACAAATATACTACAAATTTTTCCGTTGCAATTTCTCTCCACTAGCTAAACTAGCAGTAACAAGAATAACTTCTTTACTCAAAATCAAGGAAGAATTCAGAATAGCCAGTATAGAATCAACAGCTTCCTAACTGTGTTTCCTATTTGTCATTACTACATGCTGATATCAATGACAAAAATTCTTATATTAATATATCCCACGGGAAATATGATGATTTTATTAAGTCAGGGTTTGTCAACTTTCTGTGAAAATCTCAGTGCTATGCTACATGAAGTCACGCAGTTAAATAACATTCCACGTGAAAACTAAAGGTGAGGCACTTACTTGTGTCCGTTTAAAGCTGCATGATGTAAAGCAGTATAACCTGAACTGTCTGTGCAGTTTATATTTGGTCCTCGCCAGATGCTGCAAATAAAACACAATTGTAAAGTTAAGTTTTTGGCTTGCTAAGTACAGAAATGTCAGAAACTTGATGTATAAATAATGTAAAAATCACTGCAACAAGTGTGATTAAACTTTAAGTGAAAAATTATCTTGAAAAGAACTTAAAATAGCAAATGTCATGTTGATATCAATATAATTTATTTATAAAAAAAATTTTACACATTCATCTTTATAGCAGTCATGAACTTTATGTAGGGCACTCTCAAAGACTAATAACTCTTCTGTCATTTCAATTAGATCTGTTCTCCCAGTATTAGTCTGGTAATTACACTGATGTTATAATCTGACTTTGCACTAGTTTTTTCACAAGTATATATTCTTTGACTTTAGGTCAGGTAGTCTAGATTCATACAAATGTAAGGTTAGGGATAACCAATCATATTCTTAAAGGGACACTAAATTTATTATTTTTTCTTGGTTTGATATTTTAGAATCCATTTTAACCAATTATATTTCAAAATAAATTACATATATATATAAAACAAAAGTTTAATAAACTGTTTGTTTGTTTGTTTGCTATCTTTCTATATTCTACAGGACTCATTTTACAGCCAGCTTCCTGTTTAACTGGTTTTATAATCTCTTATGGCCAGGTCACAAAACAGTAAAGGAGATTTTTTGTTTTCAAGTAGAAATATGTGACTGCTAATCAAAACCACAAACAACCCAAACAAGAACACCACCTACCCCCGCCCGTGCCCCCCCACCCCGGAAACTGGATAGCAGATGCCTGTTGAGCACCAGCAGGTTCTTTCTAACTGACTACATTTCAAGCTGACTGAATCCTTTGTGGAAGCAGTTTTTCCATCATTAGTATTACAACTTCCAGGACACAAGATGATGAGGCCTGAATTACAGTCTGTTTTCTTTAGCTTCTAATACAGTGTTAAACAGCCATTGGCAGGCCATATTTTCCCTTCACTTCACACTTCAGAATGAGGTGCTGCAGTTTAAAGAGGATAACCTGAAGCTAAAAGGTGAAGAGAATTTTTCATACTGACATTTTTCACAATCTAGATCAATAAAATGGCATGTCATGTTTAATATACGCTTTTTAAGAAATACTTTGTGCTGAATTTGTATTTTATTACCCATGGAATACTTGTGTGGCAGAATGGTCTCTTTTTCATTGTGCGTATGTTTGAATGATTAATTAGCTGATAAATTTAAGCAGTTGTTTTCCCATAAGTCATACTGCATGCATACAGAATTATGTGTGTGATACATTGTGTTCTGTAGTGATTGTAACACTACACAGTCCTGGGTACCTCACCTCTCCCTGCAATTTAATTTCTTGGAAGAACAGGACTGAAATATTTTCTTGGGTGCAAGGAATCAACAAATGAAGTAATTTTTCATTTTAATCTGCTCAGAATTCTACAGATGTTCTACAGAAGGCAACTTCCAGCTATGAAAATCTCTCTAACCTTTCGATTAAAAGAAATTATTTTAACTTCATGAAGTAGTAAAAATTGAGTGCTTGAAACAATAGTTCTTCCATAATAGATGTTTTTTATATGCAAAGACAGGCTGTCCTTATCTATTGGAAGGAAAGAAGTCCTTGCCTATCGATATTCTATAACCTCTTTTATACTTTTGCATAATACATTATTTTCTTATTTATTGGATTCTACTTTCTTCCTTTGATTTGTACCCGCTTATAGTAGAATGAAGCAGAAAATTGAAAGTGGTATAGAAAGTCGTATTTTAAATATTAAAATAAATACATAAATTACCAGAATATTAATTTACTTGGTTTTGCTTGCTTGCTTGCTATGGTTTACAGTGTTTAGGATTTGTTTGTTTGTTGTTTTTTTCAAAATGCAAGGGATCCATGAGTTCATATATTATTCATGATGCATTAGGCCTTTAAAAAAAAATTAAACCCCCCCCCCCCCCCCCCCCAAAACACAATCAAAAGCTAGTTCTTCCATAATTTTCTCCTTTAATCCAAGCAGTTTGTTAATGTATTGTTGCACTTGCTGACTCTGGCCTGAGGAAATATTTTTCAATTGAAACTACACTGATTTCTTTTTAACCAGAAACTTTGTGAATGAGTATATAAATGCACCTATGTGAAGGTCCTCAGAACACTCAGGCTGGGAGACAAAGGATAAAGGAGAGAAAATCCTGATGACTCGGAGAAATGAGACAGGATGGACAGGCTAATCACTGTCAGCTCCCAAATGGTACAGAAAGATATGCTCAAAATCAGAACTTGGTTATCAAACTAAAGAACACAGGGGACATGAGCGGGGCTCAGCTGCAGGCATCTCTTTTCCCTTGGGCCAGTGCAGAACTCCCCTACTAGGAGATATTGCATTGCTACAGTAGGGCTACATTATTTCCTAGAAAATGCAGGTTCAGTATACACTGGATATTTATGCTTTAATAACTAACAATCAAAAACAAATTGGACAGTCTGTGAAGATCAATTCTGACACCCTAAAACTCCCAACTGTGGTGAATAGTTCACCTAAAGCTCTTCTCTTGCAATCAGAATACAGCAGGACAAAATTCTAGTGGTCTATTAGCTCTATAAAAAGTATCTGACTTTAAAGAAGAGTGGGTTGGGAAAAAAGCCTGAAGAGCCCTTCTTATGGCATCATAAAAAAATACAATATATTAGGAATTATCAAATATATGGATTTATCTGTTTATTAAAACACTTCAGTAGTACCTGTGAAAGCAACATTAAGGAGAACCTGGAACAAAAGAAATCACCATTCAACCTCCAGAAAAGACTATATGTTGACAGAAGATTAGCAGCTCTTTAGATTGCTATTAGTATTGAATGTTCTCAAAACCAAGTTTTTCCTAATACTTTGATGCAGTCAATAATCAATCTACTTAATTTTACATGCATTAGTAAGTCAGGACTTTTTTTTTCCTGTGTATGTCAGTAAATCAGGAAAATCTTTCTACCACTTAATGAATTTAAGAAAGAATTTGAACTTACTTTTTGTTCAAAAAGCCAATTTTCATTCAATGACGAACTAAAAACTTGAATTAGAACATGATCATCAATTAGTTTCTTCCACTATAACTTGCCAAAGTGAGGCACAAAGAAACTGAAGCCTGCTACTTACACTACTGCCAAAAGCAGAAAGACCTTCTTATCACAGTATGCACTCACTGTGGAGAAAGAATATTGACCTTTTGAACTGACGTCAAATATTAACCAGAAATACTCTTTACTTGGTAAGAAAATGAATGTTTTTTCTTTTTATAAGCTGTAGAAAATTACATGTAAAGAGTAGCACTTCAGAAGTGATTTGAAAACGACAAACTACAAGAAAAGGTGGTGTCGTGGTTTAACTCTGGACAGCAGTTGATTGATTTGTTATTTTGCTATATGCAAAATAATAATTGCGAAGTGGCCATTGTTACACACATATCAACACAAAAGCAAAGAAATCAGAAGTGAATTCCACTAATCTTCATCACACAGGCACACTCCCTATCAACAGTACAAGAACCATGCACACAGGCATAGAATGTCCATCACAACTTTAAATCTGTGTCCACTGTATTTCCCTTCTGCACATATTCTTTCATTATATTATTTCATTATTATACTGTTATTACTTCATTATTATTTAATTATCCATGCACTAATATTTATGGTCTTCATATGGTAGTTTTGCCAATGTGAAAGGAAAAAAATTCGGTAAACAATGGTAAGAGTCTTTAAAAGCCATAGAAAGCTTCCTGATGACATCAGTGTCTGTCTGCTCATTGGTTTCAATTCAACCTTATCTGACAACTGACTGGTACCTCTCCTCGGAATTGATTTCTTTTCTAAAAGGAATCAGCAAGCAGAGGATGGCACTGTATAGATGGAAGCAGTTCCTCTAGAGGAGCTGGATGAAGCATGGTGTTCACGCCTCCACATTTTAAGGTTTAAACCCTCTTGAGGGCTGAGACAGGCTTAGCTTCTGCCTAGTCCTCACCCCTCCCATTCTTCTCCCCAGCTTTTTTCCCAGGTCATCAATATCTTTGGAAGCTCTTCCTAGAGACCTCCTGGCTTTTCAGGACTATAGAAGTAGAGAATCTCATCTTGCCAGGTCAGTTTTAATAGAGGGAAATCCTAAGCTTCATCCTGTTCTCATTGATGTCAGTGGCAAACACCAACCAGTTCAGATAAATCTAGTTCCCTTACAGTTGCTGTGTTTCATAGAATAAATACGTATTACAGGAATTTGTGTTGTTCTGAGCTGAAATCTTCCAAAATTTTCATGTTTATTGTTGTTAATCTGACAGAAACACATTGACTAAACTTATTAGAGCACATAGCCAGACTTCTATATTCATTAGTGCTTTGCTCACATTCATACATATTTTCAGTCACGTAAACTGAGCTTATACGAAATATATGGATAATTTTACAGAGCATTTTTCAAAATGCAAGCTTTCACACAATAGTATCTATCATCAGTTATTCAGACATAAAATAATAATGTTAGTTATTGTGAACAGCAGCAAAATAGCTCCCATTCCCTATTTTATGCACAAATAAATCAAACTGACAACCATGTTGCTGTAACCTATACAAACTAATAATGTTACTTATCAAATATACAAGTGTTTCATTTTAGTAAATGTTACATTGCTTGCTTTCTACAGACTCCTCTTTGATGGAATCCAGTGTTATGTAAGATATATTATCCCGTCAAAAGTATGTATGTCTATTTCATGTATGGTTTTACCTGTTATTTACATTGCATTGCTGAATTTGACATACATTTCAGAATTACTTGAAAGAATGTAAATGTAAATATTTGTCTTTAGTGACAGTGGGAAAAAAACCTTTTAGAAAGTCACATTTTAAAGCATAATACATCACTAATAAATAATAATAAGGTACTTAAAAGTTGTACATGGATATCAACATCAAAAAAAGAATTTCAGGATCCTTTTTGAGCAAGCACAGCTATAGATGTTAAATTGACAAAAGCAGATGATATCTTGAGTAAGGCTTTCTTAGGCCTTCTTTTCAGCATTACAAACAGGTGCTGCATGTAGCTACTGAAAGTTAAAAATTCAAAATGAAAATAATCATGTTAAAAAATACTTTTTTACTATTATTTTAATTTTAAAAAATTAAAATAAGGACAGAGAGATTATCAATTCAATTAACTGTATATTTAAAGCTTATTGTATATATAATTCCAATTGTTTATTTAAGTGGTGTTGTGGTATCACTTTGAAATGTGACCCAAAAACATTTCATTTTGAATGTGTGGAATGTACCCATCTCATTTTGACTCCTGCTGTTTAGTTGTCTCAATAGAAATAATACAAAAAAAATTGATGATGAATAATTCATAGTATTAAATATGTTTCTGAACTTCAGGCTTTAAAGCAGCTTATTCCACTTGTTTTCTTTAACCTTGATCTGTTTACAGTCTTGACCATTAATAACATAAGTCTGGAAAATTGGGGAACTTCACTGAACTTTCACTTTATTTCCATACTAATTCTGTTCAACTGGTGATTTCTATTTAATATGAAATATCGAATATATTAAATATTATAAATGATTATTTATTATACAACATTTACTTATTACTATACTTAGACTGGCTCCTCTACAAGCAGGTCTCAAACCTGCTTAGTGGTCTGATAATGTGATAGAGTTATGTACAACAAGCTACTTCCTCCTTCAAAAGCTTATGCAAAATTTCATCTATCTCAGTGAGAAACTGACTTCATATATGTAGGGACTATTACCATGAAGTCTCCTAATAGCTGAATATCATAATTAATTTCATTGCAAGTATGCATTGCCTTTGACTGAAACAGAGAAGCTGACAAACCATAGATCATCCTCTTTATAGGTGTATGATCAAATTAATCCAATGAACCTTATTTCGGCAAAAGGCCAGGGGTTTACAAGATTGTTACCTGTACCAGTTGTACAGGTATGGGCTATATTCACGAGTTTAAGATTTAGCACAGTAACATGAAATTACTATTGGAATGGAGTGCAGATAATAGTTCAGGTAAATCCAGCCTCCACTTTTCTTTGGCACTGAAGATATCTAGAATTAAAGAAATTCTCCTGTGCAGTATATGTGTAAGATAAAAAGATTCTGCTCAGATATCTCCATTCCCTTCTTTTCAAGCAATTATGCACTTCAACTTGGAAACTTGAACAAGCTAAGAAAGGAGCATATAGAGAGCCATTTGATTCCTCATTAGGGAAACATAGTAGACATTCATAAAAAATACTACCGGGATGCTTCAGGAGGGTCTATCTGTGATTCTATGTTTCTCTGAAAGGCAGAGAAAGGTTTCTTACCCTCAGCTCATGTATAAGCCTCCAATATACATATAACACCCTTTGAATGTTAACTGGGAACAGAAATGTGAAGACAAAATAGAAAAAGAAGTCATTCACTCCCATCTAGCCAACCTATGGCATGAGCATCAGTAGCTCCCTAAAAGTGCTCATCTTCACAGAGCTGTCCTGCTATATCTGTTGTGACTGAACTCAGAATTTGTTTTTGCTGTTGAAAACCTTTCTAAGGAATAATACGTGCAGTAATATATAGATATGTATAAAGATGGATATCAAGCAGCACAGAAAGAAAAAAAATCATTAACTCACAACATTATGAATTTAGCACTATTGTTGCATTTCTCTTCCAGGGACCATGCTTCTTTCCTCTTTGAAAAGCTGGTTGGTTAGAAAAAGATCTTTTTCCAAATATACAAACCGCAGGTTCAGCACTTAAAGTGATAAGACAAGCATGCAAGTAAAAAGATTAATCTAAAAACACATACAGAACAACAGCATCATGTCCAACAACAGCTGCAAGTCCAGCAGAGCACAGCACACAGCATCAGGCAGGAACCCAAACTATGGACTCAGAAGAAGGGATACGCTGTTGGGGCCACCCTGAGGGCTGTTCTGCGAGATCCTCCTACCCATTGTTCAGTGGTGACACCGATCAAGACGAGGCAATGCTGAACTGAGAGAGGTTACTGTCTAGGGGTATGGGACACATGGGATTGAGTAAGCCTTTTATGGGAAGTTTAGGTGAGGAATCAAAGGTGCAGAAATAGACGGATTCAGGGAGGAACAAGTGTGAGAAAACAGAGGGATAAGGGGACAAAAAGGGCCGATCACATCTATATAGTTGGCTCTACAGTACAGTTGTCTGGCCATGTCCTGCACCAAAACTTATTAAATTCCATTTCTATTTCCCTATGTGAGGGACTCTATTCTGTGTGCAAATGGGTCCAACCACTAACAAATGGGTCAGACAGTGGGTTAGTGAGGCCATGTGTCTGTGTTGCCACAAATGAGGGTCTGGATACCAGAAACTGGAGTGGGACCATGGGTCAGCGGGCCTGCGTGTCCATGGTGCCTGCAACTGCAGAAAGTGTGGGTGTGCAAGACAGTGTGATTGCTAGTGAAGATCAAGCTGGGCTTGCCAGCAAGCAGGTGAAGTAGCCTGGGAGCCAGTTGTGTGTTTGCATGTCTCTAAGGTTGAGACTACGTGAGAAGCTGGCTGTCACATGAGACCAGGGTGAAAGATACATTTTGACCAAAAAGATGAGCAGTGGGCATCTGCAGAATCACAAAAAGTATTTTGGGTTGGTTTTTTTTTTTTTTGGCCAACTTCCAACATCTTCATTAAAAATACTAGAGAAAGAAAGTGGTCTTGTATGGCAGATTTAGGCCACTGGGAGATGTGTTCTAGGAGTCTGCAGGTTAGTCAGTCTGTGCATGTGCAAGCACGTGCAAATTCAAATATGTTCAGTTTGGGAAAGAATCTGCCCAGAAAAACATGTTGAGGACCACTCAGTCTCTCCAGTTAAGTACTTAGTATGGTAAAGGCCACATAAACTAAACTTCAACAAAGGTCATGTCAGTTTAACTGAACAGGAACTCATTTTACTTGAAATTGGAATCAATTTAATTTCAATGTATTTTATTCTTACAGAGTTAGTAGTTATATCAGTTTAACTGTCATAAAAATCAGGCAATATGCAAAAACATAAAAGAGAAACACTGTCTTCTTGATGATGTCATGCAAATGAATAGGCAATAATTATTCATGCTTTATTAAAAGAATCTGTGATATATAAGGTCACTTTGCATTTGACCTTTATCTAACCAGCTTGGCTTCATCATTCTTTAGGGACTACTCATCTGGAATTACACTGGCTGGGTACACTGCATAATACTGTGGGTATATTCAGAGCGCAATATGCTCCTGATTAATACTGGTTAGCTTTGCCTCATCCTTACAGTCAAGACCAATTCGCCTGGACTGGCTAAAAGAGAGAAAGCTTTCATCAGTTCTGACAGCAGGGTTCCTCTGTATTCCAGTTGTCTATAGGGACAATCTGGGGTTTTGTTTAGTTCATAGTGAACCTTAGTAACTCCAGCTTGTCAATGATGAGTCAGACAGACCCTTGGATCTATTCCAGAGTTCTGTCCTTGAGAATCCAGTCATCCTGATAGGAAAAAATGTTAACTCTCATTTGGCATTATCCTGCACAAGAACACTGTGAGAACAGCTACTAACTAAATTATGAAAATACTCAGTCCAAAACCAGATCAACAGGCAGTATCTTTAATAAGTCAAATCATTCATGGGTAAGCAATGTGAACCACATTTTAAAACTGTTGTCAATGATATCTCCAGGTATGATCTTACATGATCTGAGCAATCTGTAGGGATGCCGTACGGCTAATGCTGAAGATCAGTGCATCAGATGAACTGTTCCTATGGAGGGCTACTCCACACCCTGTGTACCATGAGTTTGGGCTCCCTACATCATATACTGTGAATCAGACCTATATGCTTTGTATGAGATCGATAGATTGATAAAAATCAATCAGGACCAGGGCTCCACTCTTTAGTAATATTAGGCCATACAGTAGAGAAAGAAAATCAGACATACTTGACCATATACTTTTTCAGTGTATATATAAAATACATATATACATATGTATACCCATATAGTGAACTCCCTTTATAGATAAACACTGGATTCTTTCAACTCTTCCCAGACAACTGCTATTTAGTGAAATTATACAAACAATAATTATTTTTCTGTAAGCACAGTAATGGAAGTGGATCTTCTGAAGAGTTTTGAAAGCCCTTGCATAGCTCATGATACACTTACATGAATATATCTATGAAGACTGAAGTAGAGTACACACCACCAGTATTTTCTTTGGAAGAACAGAACACTTGCTCACATAGACCACTCTGACGACTTCTTTTGTAAAAATCACATGACACAAAAATAAAAAAAAAAACTCTAATATTTCTTGTATCAGAAATAAACTGAAGCAAATTTAAATACAGATATGGTGAGAAATTTTGTTAGGAGAGATATTCCTTTAGCTATTCTTTTTGCTAATTCAACTGACCTTGAATCTTTAGTAAGAAAAGTTATAGAGGGTTTTTACTGAATACATTTTTGAAGGTCCAGCATAGTATTCTCATCCATCATAAATTCATGGCATTTGCAATTTTAAAGACATTCTTGTCACAGACAGGTAAAGTCAATATTTATTGTAAAAGGAGATTTAAAACCTCTAAATGATTAATTATGCATCCTGTAACACTTACTGACAATTGTTTAAGTGGAACAAAAATTCCTGAAGCTCTGGCACTAGAAGCAGCACTAGGAGAAGTAAATATATATATCACAAATTTTTGAAATACAGATGCTGTTAAAACTATGACCTCATTCCAGAATCAAAGATTGTTCATCCTAGAAATCAACCTCAGATAAGACTCTTTGTTATAGCTCTAGGACATGCAGAACAGATCTTGCTATCTACAGTCTCCAGCTTCCTTTAATACCTTGTCCTACTAATCTGGGTTTCCTCAAGAGTAATTCTATCAGACACCAGCAAAATAGACACCAGAAAAATATGTGATTCCATTTTTTCTTGATTCTTGAAGGCCATTCTATCAGTTTATGTTTAGATTTGAAAAGAAGATTCAGAAATCAACCTAGAGTCTTAACTCCAGCACCAATTAAATCAATCACCAGCTATCTTGACATATGAGAATGTAACACAGGTATTGTGTTTACATCCACAAGATACTACATCAACTATTCACATGATTTCCCATATTCTCATTCCAAAGCTTCTATATATTCATCTCACAACAACAGCAACGATGTCCAACTCTTTTGGACAACCTACCATAAACTTAACCAAATCTCAGAGCAGCGAAAAACTGCAGCTCCCTCAACTAACTTCCAAAATAGGAATCCTGAGATATTAAGGTTCTTGAAGTCTATCAATGGCCTACAACATACATACAATGGATAGACAACATTCATGTTTCTGGTAGAATACTTCCTCAATTACTCAGACTCCATAGCCCCAAGCAGACAATGCGCAAGACAGAGAATACCAGAAGCCTTCAACAGTCTGTTTTTGAAATATATAAGGTAATTGAAAGGAACCTTGACCAAAATTAATGCAAAATAGTACTAAAACCCCTTTTTATCCATAACATTAAATATTAGAACAATTTCAGTGTGTTCTCTGGAGTAGCATAGTTTCAAAACAGAAGTACACTTAATGCCTTTGCTAGAATGCTAGCATGGAGTATCTGCATGTTGCCTGGCTCCATCGAAGTGCTAACACTCATTCTTTCCTTCAGCATTTTATCAACTTTTTTAACAAGAACACAACCTAGAAAGATATATGAAAGACAAATATAGATATGAAAAATATATGGTAGAAATTATAGTTACTGCAGAGAAAAAAAAAACTAGTAGCTGTTCAGATTACACCAATTCAATATTTCTTTTCTTTAATTCTTTTAACTGGATTAACACTTTAAGTAAGAAAATTGATTATCATGAAATTAGCTATTTCAATAAGTACAACTGAGCAAAACCAATCCACTGATCATATTTTCTCAGAGGCTTAAATATTGTATTACAGAATGGTGGCTACATCAGACATACTGCATAACCTAAAATGGAATCTTTGCAACATCCCATCTTTAATACAGAGCTATTATACTGTGACATGTTTAAATGTTGTTGGCATAGTATACAAAATCTGGATAAATAAGATATTGGATGAAACTGTGTTCTCTGGGACAAAAATTACTAAACCAGGAAATGTTATTAACTAAGGACAGTTGAAGCATAAATCCTCTATCCTATGCTCAAGCTAATCAGAATGGTCAGACAAAAAAAGCTTTCCAACAATAAAAACATAGAATTAATGGCTTAATTTCTCCTCTCAGCAATATGCCATGTCTGAAATAAATATCAAAACAGATGTGTGCTACTGAGCACACATTTCATTTGCTGTGCTCTGCCAACAGAGGTCAGAATTACCTCAGAAGCATCCAAAGCATTGTTATGATCATGATTGGAACTACTTTAGCTGCACAAAATTACTCTTACAAAGACAAATAACATATATTAGAGAGGCTAAAGTTTCACAACTTTATCTATAACAATGGTCTTCCAAAGCTTTTGGGTATATGACAAGAATAACACCACTTTAAAATTTCATGAACACTGCTACTGAACTAATTACAAAGGTCATATCCATCACATCACCAACAAAATATTTCGTAAGACTAGTCATCATTTGGATCACTCAGAAAAAAATAAGTTCTGCCAACTTATGATGATGCTTTTTATTCAACAAAATCATTTATGACATATAGCTTAGAAGTCAAAATGTAATTACAGTAAAAGTATTCACTAAATCTGCAGTCTATTTATGTTAGAATTCCCTATTCAAATCCATTACGAGTTATTGTTTCTATTCTATTTAAAAGACTTATCAAACATAGAAATTAAATCCAAGACTAAGAGGTTTAAATGACACAGAAGCTTCTACTATAAAGGAAGATCTGTCTGATGTAGAGCTTCAAACACCTTAAAAGAACAAAAAACCCCACTTATTTCTAGATGTATCTAAAGCGAACACTGTTTCTTAATTCTACAACAACAATTAAATGCTAAAAAGAAACTAAATATTCTTTGTACTTCAAATGGTTCTACTGGGGCGTGTTTTCTAGAAAACGAAACAGCCATCTACTCTCTAAGTATTGCAAGTGCTCTTTTCAGTTGCAGCCCATGGATCATGAACTTTTCAGCAATCCTAAAATAACAATGCTAAATTTGGGGAAAAATATTTCGAGAAAGCTATCTGAATAATCTTGTCATCTTCCTGCTCCTTAAAACAGAACTGCTAGGGTACTCACAAAATCTGTTTTGGCAGATACATTTGTGTAAAATATATTATGATACTCAGCCATTACAGGAATAATTTCATGTTCTTTCTGAACTGCCTTTTTGGCAAGAGATATCTAGAGAACACAAATTTGGGTGCAAATATTCCTCCCAATACCACAGATTTTGAGAAACACTGGAGAAGAGATCCCAGTTCCGCAATAAGGCACTATGCAAAACGATTCATCCCAATTCTCTCTCCATGTAATCTACTATTAGCACCACAGTGCATGCAGGACTTGAAACAATTACTATGATTTGCTCAGCTGTGTTTAATGCAAATAGTGTTCCTAGCTCTTTATACAATAGAGCAATAAAAGAACAATCCCTGACTAAATATATTAGGTACTAAACTAAATGTAACATGTAAGGATAGACTAGTCTGCAACATAAAAAGGGGAAGTGGTACACCAGAAAAGGTTATGAAATGCACTTGTGAGGTGGCAAGGTACCTCTTGTTTTCCTTTATCATGTGTACAAATCACAGTTATCTTGCTGGTTTACATTATAGCTCATTAAACTTAGATCATTTGCAGGGAGGAAGGGATCCTTGTTTGCAAATTCTCTAGAAAGGTGCAGATTTTTAGAGGATGATGGAGATGGAAGGCATGTGCCACACATATGGGCTAGATTCTCTGGAAGATACTTAATAGGAATTGTTAAAAGAAACCAGACCCAAAATCCCCTGAAAAACAGGCTCCTGTTGAATTTATCTTATACTGAATTCACTTTATATTTGTATTATCTTTAATCTTGGAAATTAAGAACTTTCTCTACATCTCATTTTAAGGGCAATTTCAACAAGTAGATTTGATTGTTAGTTCAGTCTTGACAGTATAATTATTCTGTCGAATGAAGATATAATCATTTCACCAGAGGATGCACCATCTGTTTTCAGGTAGTAGAAAGAGGAAGTTTTCCTCCAAGTCCTGAAGCTTGACCAAAAAAAACACTCATTATATTTAGAGTCATATCAGGGAAAAAATATATATCCTTCTAGTGGTATTAAACTTTAAAAATGTCTGAGGTTTCACACAGGAGAGCATTAAATTGAACCAAGATGTTGTTTAGGTCAGCTTTCCTGAGCAGCTGGACAACCAGCACCCAGCAAGAACTATATAAAAAGAAATTCATTCCTTAAATTTCCCTGCGCATGTAAGGCCTGAATAGGTGTTGGTTCATGGCTGGTCTCCCTTGACCCCAATATCCTGGCAAAGAAACTCATTGTGTGTCTGACATAACTTAAGTTACTGCTATTCCAGGAATATTTCTGTTCCAGTGTGTGGAGGGAGAATTGTAGTAAAATGTAAATCTCTAAAAACCACTTAGTCACTAGAATATCCATGTCTTCTGGATTCTCAAGAAGCCAACTGAAAAGACTGCAAAGTGATATAAAGGAACTTGGCATCTTAAAAGGCATGAGAGCTCATCCCAGATTTACATGAAATACCTACACTGATAACACCCCTATGATTCAAAAAAAGATTGTGCCGTACTCCTTTAATATTGATAACTAAGACACTGAATCCAGGATATGACATCATTCCAGAATGGCTTTGGAGGCTTTTTAAAATGGCAAGATGATTTTTTACAATGTCAGTTTTGTAGCCACTATGGTTACAAAAATCTTCACCTAAAGATAAACGGATACTGGACTCTCTCCAAGTTTGCAAACAGAAACTGTTTTTCTGACAGGCTTTATATATCCCCCAGTCACACTGAAAAATCTAAAATCTCTAACAAATTTTCCAGACAATCATGTTTAGGTAGTGGAATTTTGTGTACCTTTCTTCCATGTAACAGGGATAAAATTGTTTTAATCCTCATTCCACATTTTGATTTACAAAATGGGCAACATGGAATCTAGACTGTTTATATATTGTTGAGTTTTGATCCAGAAGTACAGTCTGGATCATTAAAACTGTCTGGCTCTGCTTAGGTCCCAGAAGTCATGTCATGGGTTGTACGCAGGTTGGGACTCTCCACTCTGCCAGACTCTGAATATCATGTCAATTCCTCTGTCACTTGCAGTCTGAATCATCTAGGAACTCCAGCTGCATCAGCAATAGTAAATTAAACATGTTTGGAACTACTTTCTGGCACGGAGGTCAAACTGGCATAGAATGCTCCACACCTACCCTACTCAAACCTTCCAAACAGGATAGCTGCATCCAGATTGTCTATCAGGCCCTAGGCTCATACTAATTCCTCAGCTGTGCCTGGTAGCTCATTCCTTGGGAGTAAGCCACATGGCACATTCCAGTACCCAGAAATGTTCCCTGGCATGTTAGTTAGATGTGGTCTCACATTCCTGTAATTGGTTTGGCAGAAGCCGTTCAACCAACAACATCATTTCTCAGTTTAGAGGATGTAAGAGCAATACTGTCTGAGTTTGGGTCTAGATAGGGCTGATGAGCATCTGCCCACGGTTCATGCTTGTGCATTACACCTTTGATCCTCCCAGCAGACAGCCCTTTGCCTGACTGCAGGATAGAGGAGAAGGGGAAGGAAAGTTCTATACATGAATATCCCAAACTATATACCGTTGCTGGCACGGTAACTTCTTTACTTCTTTTCCTCATCTTCACATGCACACTCATATTGATGGAAATTCCTAGCAGTGCATCCGCAATTGCACAGTTTACCTGCAAGGCAGTCTAGGAGTCTCATTCTGGCATCAAGCTAAGAAAGGAATCTACAATGGACTCAGAGTGACCTTATTCCAGGAGAAGATTTTTGATGTCTACAGCAGTATAAATCTCCTCAACTTCTTAGCAGAAAGAACACTTATCAAAAAAAGAAGTCTTTAGAAAATGGTTTGGAAACCACAAGGTAGGCATAGGCCTGAAAAAATCTTACATTAAAAATACCAAAATTTAAATTCTATAGAGGAACAGGTGCTCTTGGAAAAAACTCCCATCCAGATTGTATGGGAAGAACACAGAAGTGACTGGGTGGGAAAAAATAATTGCTCCCACCAGTAGAAAATAAGCTGAAATTAAGGACAGCCAAAACCCCTACTAAAATGACAAGATTTCTCACTTCCAATTTCCCAATCATGACAAATAAAGGAGAAAGAAGCCTTCTAAGGTGAGTGGGACCGAGTTAAATAATAGAAAATTGGCCTATTTATCAGACATAGAATTTCCTGTCATTAATTAGATGGTCTCTCCAGAAGGAAGAACAAGTCTGTGTCTTGTGAGAACAGGTCAAGGATGAAAGTGAGAGTTGGATATCCACACCCATGATGAAGGATGTGCTGGAATTAGACACTTCCATAGTGCCAGACTGTCATACTTTCTCTGAGAATCCCTGGAAGAAATGGAAATGAAAGTATACATCAGGGGATTTTATCAGAGAAGGAATCAATAATAGAGATTCCAAGGCCTGTCTACAGTTGAAGTAGGACAAGGAACATGTATTGATCTCTGAGACAAAAAGATCAGCTTCTGGAAGGCTCAGGTCATAAGATTATATTTTAGAATGTTGTCCTAAATGACCCACTCACAGCTCACAAGCCTAAAATAGGTCAAATTGTCTGCTAGTGATTCAGAGCTTCTAGGAATTCAAATCTTACACTGGATGTATTGATCTGAAAGATTAACCAGCTCCCAATAGGGGAGGAAGTATTTTGTATCTCCTTGTTTATGTATCAACATTGTGGCAGTGCCATAGGGTAGTCCTGTGTCTTTTGATTTGGATAAGAAACATTTGGCATATATTTTGAAGAGGATATTTGACCTTTCTGACAGGAAAGGTCGTTGAGTGACACCAGGTACAAAACTGAAAAAAATTTGAATAGCTGTTGGAAGCTTCCTAATTTTTAGAAATTATGAGGAATGCAATTTTTAGGAACTCTTCTAAGACTTCTGCATAGCAACTCTAGTCAACTCTAGTCAATAGAGGAGATGCAAATGAAAGCTGAATACTTGTTCAAGAGAGCCACCTTTCCAAATCTAATCATCATAGTGAGAATAAAAAGGCACTCTAGTTCACCTGAGAATGGAAAACTCTCATGAGGACCCTTGGAGTCACAAACAGTCCAAACTGGAGGATCATATAGTGGAATTGGTCATAACCAATTTTAAGTTAAAGGTATTTCCTACAGATAAATCACACTATGGAAAAAAAGATCTTACAAACCACTCCTGTTGACAAGAACATAAAATAGCATTAGATTTTATCATTTGAATTCTTCTTTAAGTTCAAGGTGGGTTTCTGTTTTCTTTCATGTCTCAGAGCCAGCTCAGAAGGGAAGAGAGGACAACAGTCAGGATCCAGAATACTTTAGCATTAGGGTGGTTGCTCAGCAAGTAAGCAGAAAAAGTGAATGGAGGTGAACTTCATTTAGTCATGTAGAATTTACCTGGGAAAAGAGCAGTAGGCATCTCTCAGAAGGAAAGAAGATTCAGAGAAGAGTAAGAATATGGTGTGAGAGCATACGGGAGAAAGGCTGGGGAAAGGTACAGGAGCTGTATTAAGCTTTATTAACTTAAGGATTGAGACACTTAGGGGATTAAAGGGTTAAAGCAACAGATATTCTCCCTGCTGTCAGCTTGGACTGTCAGAGTTCAAATTTATCAATTATCCTGAAGCCAGCTGTCCCTACTATTCCGTTCTTAATTTAATAGTCTTGAGAAAATGTTATCTTTCTAAATTAAAACGATTTGCAAAAGACAGGGTAGACCACTGCCAAGTAAGATACCCATTTAGCCACATGCATACACTCTCTTCCACTCCTAGTGAACATACCCTCCCTGCTCTTACTGTCTCCCACTGTACACTTATTCCTGAAAAGCACCTACAGTTTTAAAGAAGACATTTCAGTACTTTTATCCTTCCCACCTTTACTCCCTTCCTCCTACTTTATTTCTCTCCATGGTAAATCAATTTTGATAGAACCTTCCAATTTCCAGATGCTTATGCATATACTTCTGGATCCATCTTAATTTGCATGCCTACAGAAATATGAAATTTGTTCAGTTTTAATTAAATTCTTGCTTTCTTGGTTTATCTTGAATTCTGCAATTTCCAATCAACTAGTAATTTTTGATTCTATGCTTATATACTAATGGATAGTCTTACATTTTCATCTTTAAAACCAACTTAAATTGAAGTTCAGTTGAAAACACTGACATTAAAAATGTGGTTTTAAGGCAAAATATCAGGATAAATAGAGAATAATTTGATAATAAAAGTTGGTATGATATTTGTTAATAACACAAATTAGAAGACAAACATTAATGATAATTATTCTCCTTATAGGAACTACTCAAATCTTATTAAGATATATTCCTAAATATATTTGAATAGTTGATCTATTTATACATAAGAAATTAATTATAATTTCAAACTGTCTTCTAGATGGGTAATGCCAGATCTGTTTAAATTGTCTTAACATATTTGATTAATCTGCTATCAGTCAACTGTATGATATTTCACTGACATTACTCCTTGTCATTTCTAACTCACTGTCCACCATGCTCTCCAGGAATTTTCAGTCATGAACTTCACTAAACATACATAAACACCTGAGTAGGAAATAATCTAATACACCTGCAGTGGCATAATGTAATACAAAACTAATACATGATGGAGACATTCCAACTGTTTAAATACATTGCCCTTCTCAGCATGTCAGTGCAATAGTCTGAAGATGTGCTTAAGATCCTGTTGGCCTCTGTAGCCTTGGTAATGTACTGCAAGGTAAAGTTCCACCTCTTGGGGTTCATAGAGAAGCATTTTAGTTCTCAGATTCAGCCTCAAACGTCACCAGATGAAGGTGGTTTATAACTTCATTGAAAATTGTATCTATCTTCATTGTAGGACAGAGAGGACAGGTGTCACAGATACAGTATAAAACATAAGGATCTATTTCAAAACATGGGCACCTATGTCAAATGTTAATTATAAATATCTTAGGTGCTGCCTATATTCACTAACTTTCACTATAATGAAAGTCAGTTTATAATTAGGTTTGATACAGTTTCTGAAAATGAAATGGCAAACCTGTAGAGCAGGGCATAATTATATCAGGTGAAAGTAGCACAGATTCGATCAGCAGTCTACTATCACGAGAAAATTTTCACCAACCTTCAAATCTTTAAGTCTATAAATCTGCTTTAACCTCCAATTATTTAAAAAAAAAAAATTATTGAAAAGATGTCACAACTTATTGCTGGGTGTTATATGCTAGTCTTAATATAACCTTTAAGTAAAAAAAAGTTCATTATTTGAGATATATCAAGAGTAGATCCTGGCATATTGTGCTAGAGCAGCTACATGGCTAAATAACTGATTTTGCCCCAACTTCCTACAGGTACTGCCAGATATGAATTCCTCTGGGTATTTCCAAACAAAATGAAGCAGGCACCAGGATGTGTCTCAGGCACCAACTTAAAAAGTGGCACTATTTTATTACAGACATCAAAGAAGAGGAAAACAAATACCAGGAGGAAACAACTCCTATGGGGGAGTTCCTACAGAGGAAGACAACTTAAAGTAGACAACCTAAAGTTGAAAGGAAATGTGTACCATAATGCAGACATCTGAGGAACTCCAGACAGACTTTTAAGACAGACAAGAACCACTTGCCCATAGTAAAAGATACGAAAACATAATTCTGGCACACCCTTCTTTTGTAGCCCTGAGAAAAAAATAGATAAATTGTTGGGGGTTTTTTCTATACCTTTTGTTTGCCTGTGTTTTTATATTGTATTAAATAAAATTTAATTTATATTGTATTAAATAAAATTTAAATCCCTGTTAGGGATTAGGAGTATTTTTACTGTAAGAGAATTTAGGTACCTTGAGCTTTCTTGAGATCTCTCATTTCTTTTGTTTAAACAAAAGTATCTGTATAGAGTAGTTATCTAAAGTATCTGGTAACAACTTCTGCATACTCAATATTCTTTATATATTCTATCCTTATAATACCACTTTCTTTAATGATCAAATGGCTTTACTGAGCCCAACCCATTCCTGTAGCATATCACGGTTTTACTGCAGTTTAATCCAGTCCAATAAAATATTTTGTAATTCTTTCCAGGTTTTCAGCGTCTGTCAATTTGACTAATAGAATTTTGGTTTATGCCTCCAAAATGAAAATACTCAGCAGAGTCAAACTTTGGCATGTCCCCAAGTGACAACTTACTTCAAGACACTGAACAAAGGAAACAAACAGGTTGGAGGAACATGACAGCTTTCATACCAGACTTTCTTGAGGTTAGCTTGGGAGTCAGCCACACTGAAATGCATCTTTCTCTTTGTTTTGCTGCTAGAGCAACCCTCTAGTCACTAACCTTAAAATTTGGTAGAATAAGCTACCTTTTATAGTTTGTATTTTTAAAGTCTCTTATATAGTAAAACTTTAATCCATTACATCATGCATATTCAAGCTAAAGCAATGGGGCTTTTTTCATAATTAAGGTTTTAAGAATCACAGTATCATTTGATTTACTTAAATCCAATTATATATTTTAAATAAAAATGTTGCATATTCTGTATTCCTTTCATTATCTAATTTTATAATTCTATTTTAAAATTGAACTGAGTTTTTCATAAATTATGATTCATGAATCATTAATGCTTTCTCCCAGGTTCTAGATAATTAATGATTTTTCTTCATATTAAAAGTAAAATGATAGTAAAATATCATATTAGGCACATGGAAAGCAATATTTATCATCATATTTTTTTCTTTTTGAAAACCATATGCCATAGTGTGGGATGATTTCAGTTCCTCACAATTTTCTTTTAAAAAGAATTCTCAGAAGTGGAGAAGTTTTCCAAAAAATATCCTCAATAAAATAAAACATTCAGCCTACATAACAAAAAAGGATTTAAGTATGATGTATTCTGAAATTTGTGTATTTTTTTTAAGAAACTTAACAAGGTCTTTTCCCATTACTTCTCAGACAAATATTTCATGAACGTATCTTTCATTGTAAAGACTGATTTATTAAGGTGTTGAATGTACTGGCATTTCAAAGCTAGTTCTCCACTTGGAACATGTTATCAGTACAGCACTACTAGGATAATACCTGTAACATGCATGTGTGTTGGATGTGAGCAAAATACTGCCTTTAATGGCACAAATAAATTCTCCCATTCAATCTTCAGAGTAACTAGTTAAACATACAAAATTAACTTAATTTACTGAAGGATTTAATTTATATATATATATACACACACATAAATAAATGTCCTTTCTTATCCTTTCAATCAAATCACTTTCACGCATGATTTTTTGAAGTGTCTCTTAAATCTTCGTATTATTTCAGGATTTCTCAAACTATTTCCATACTACTTGATTACAGTATTCCCTTCATTGTACTATAATAATTAGATTGTCTTTTACAGACACTAAGTTCCTTGAGTGTACTATTCACGCACAAATGCATTCTACGAATTTGTTCATCCTACCATACAGAATTAAATAAATCATGGCTTCCTGTACAAACGATGCTAAAAAGTTACTGCCCATCAGTAAAAACCAGATCTAGGGATGTTCTTTCTCTGGCTAACTTCCTTCTTTATGGATGGTAAATTTAGCAAGTGCCCTAGCAACACTGCCTGTTCTTAAGCATTACGTCCACTCCCAAGTGTAAAATCACATTTTACTTTGCTTAAAACTACAACTGCTTTATTTAAGCTGGAATTTTATATCAGAAATCTACCTCAGCCTAAAGAGTTTTAAGATTTAGTCGTAGGAGAAAATACAGGTTTTCTGAGGGAAAGAAATGTGAATGAGCATATGAAGGGAAATTCACAGGAAATTAAAATAAAATTAGATGAGAAGACAGAAAAGGGTCCAAACTAGTATAGGCAAGACCAGAGATTTGGAGAGGGGAAGTTGAAAAATTAAAATAGCTGAGTAAAAGGATTGGAAGCATCACCCTCCAAAGTAAGACTAAGAGCTGCAAAAGGACACAGACGCACAAGGTGTTCGGAGTAAAGGCTAAAGCTAATAAGACAGTTGGACAGAGTAGAAGAGTTGAACTTCCATTGAGTGAGTAGCAACATTTGTTAGACACTCTGCTAGAATACATTTTCCTAAACTGAATCCCATGATAACTGAGCAAATGCCAGCAACGCTTTCAGCAAAACAGTAATGCACATTACCACTGGCTACTCCTATCAAGCATTCCACTAATGCACACAGAGTTCTGAGTAGCACACCTTGAAGTGCCATCTCTGTTATTGACCTACATCAGGTTCATCTACTTAGTGGCTCACGAGCTTGATTAGGACTAAAAGATGACTTCTTTGGCCATGAATACGCAGGTTAGTAGCCACATGAGCTGTTACCATGCAGCTGGTCAGCTGTGATGCAAAAGTTACACAGGCTTAATGTATATGAGTGTTGATACCACAAACATGATGGAATCGCTCGGTTTTACAAGGGAAAAAAAAAAAAGGAAATTACATAGATACAATTATGTCAAAATATTATAACAAATTACACCGAAAAATCAAAAAAAGCACAAACAAGACTTTATGATCTTAGAATCATAGAATCATAGAATCACAGAATGGTTTGGGTTGGAAGGGACCTTAAAGACCATCTAGTTCCAAGCTCCCTGCCATGGGCAGGGACACATTCCACTAGACCAGGTTGCTCAAAGCCTCGTCCAGCCTGGCCTTGAACACTTCCAGGGATGGGGCATCCACAGCTTCTCTGGGCAACCTGTTCCAGTGCTTCACCACCCTCTCCATGAAGAACATCTCGCTGATATCCAATCTAAACCTCCCCACTTTCAATTTAAACCCGTTACCCCTTGTCCTGTCACTACAGGCCCTTGTAAAAAGTCCCCCCCAGCTTCCTTGTAGCCCCTTCAGGTACTGGAAGGTGCTATAAGGTCTCCCTGGAGCCTTCTCTTCTCCAGGCTGAACAAGCCCAATATTAATTCAAATCTTGCTTACGTATACATAATCTTTAATTCCACAACCTATTATTTGCATGCATTTTCCTCAGTAAACCTGCCTCAGCCAATCTATGTAACCAACACTAAAGGTAGGTCATGGTTCTGTAGCAACAGAGCCTACTGAATGTAACGGTAAACAGAGAGAGGAATGCATTCTGAATGAACTAGAGGAATGCAAGTGGAAAAAGAAGAAATTCATATACAGGGTAGTGCAATGTTGCCCTAGAGATGTAGACTTTCTACCATAGAGAGGTTTTTTCACAGTAGGAAAGTTTTAAATCTAACTTTGCAAGAACAATCATTAGATATGTAACTTTCAGGGTGCCCAATATTATATTCTGAGTTTTGACTGTAAAAGCACTATTTGCAGTTGCCCTGGTAGCCAGAAGAAACAGTCAGAAGAAATTGTTCTTTGCACTTTTAAATTATATGTGATGACAAATATTCTGCAAAATCTGAAATCGGGTTTTTGGTATTTTGAACTGTGCATCTAAAATTACCCAGTAACATTGACCTTAGTGTCTCAAGGCTTCACATACCTGTTTGTAAAATGGAGTAATAATACCTTGTCATCAAACAAGGTTGTTTTGAAAATAAATGCATTATGATCGCAAAAACTCTACTGAGAAGCATGTGAGGAAAATAATTCTCTTTATAGGGACTGCATAATGTGCACTAAAGGCATAAGCCCACACTAACTATGAGAAAGTAAAATACTAAATAGCAACTAAGGGAGCACCATCCATCTTGTACCATGAAAGGGGAGTGAATTTTATCTGAATACCATGTGATAATGTACAACATTCAGTGTTACATACAACATGCCATCAACATACAGTCCAAATGCCACAGTTCATGAGCAGACTATCTGTAGACAAACATGGGTACAGAGACATAGGAACTGTCTGCATAAAGCCAGTTTGGATCTAAGAGCACTTCCTAGCCAACTGCATGGACTTATAATACTTCCAAAGCTAGCTAAGGACTGGAAGAATCGCAGACTCATCTGCACGCCACTGAGCTAAGAAGTCCTGCTAAACGCAACTTGCTCTATGTAGACTGAGGTTGGGTGTCATTCCTTCACCTACGTGAATCTAAGCAGAGCCGTGTATAGATTATTAGCTGGCTCTGTTGACCCTGACATGGACAATGTCATCCATGGATAATATAGGTGAATGTTACTTCACCATGCTTCCCAGTGCTCCTGTAGCTAAGAAACCCTAAATGTGCTCTCCCCACTTCTACGGCTCTGTGCCTAGACTTACCACCTTTTAGAAGGAGAGAGACTTAGGAACTGGAGAGCAGAAGCACATGACCTTGATCTTTGCAAGACAGCTTTTTTACCCATTACATGATTTACCTCTTTCTCAAGACAATTGCAAACTAACTGTAAAGAACTTCCATATCTCCTCTTCATATCTCTTCTAAATAGAATATGTTCATCCATACTTAATGTTTTAACTAACAAAATTATCTCAACAGGTTTGTTACAAAACACTAGATTAGCCAGTCACTGTACTTTTCAGTACTCTTTGTTTTTCTATAGAAATCATTACTTCAATTATCTTATTCTTCATGCTTATTCAAAAGCAGCCCCATTGTAAATCTGAAGCACCTGAGTACTAAATTCTTTTGTTTACAACACATGAACAAGAAAGGCATTTCTGAACATGTAATACCCATCCAACACAATCTAGTAATATCACCAGTCAATCAAATGTGTGTGAATCTAAAACTTTTCTCTCTTTACTGCCAGTAATCCCCAGTCACACTTCTTTTTCTTTTCAGTTGTAGCTGTCATTTAAATTACCTCTGAAAATATATCGGACATCCTCATCTTAAGCTCTTTTCTTAAATGTCTGAAGTACTTCATGTTCCTATCAGGTATTTCTCCACAGTCTTTTATTCCGTCATGAATTTAAGTATAATCAGTCAAATACTCTGGCAATTCCTTAGGATATTTGCTATTCTTATTACGGTAAGTCATAGTTCATAAAAAGAGTATACATTCCAAGCAGATTTCCATATTCTAAGTAAAACTTCTCCTCTATTTCCCTCTTTTCCTTTTTAATGTTGGATGGGATTATGAGTGACTTGTCCTGTTTTAGTCTAATCATACTTGTCATTGTCATCCTCAGGGAGGAACACCAATTCTTTCCTAAACAGAGACATCAACTTCTCTCTTTTTGGACTACATTTTGTCACTATATCCGTCCATCCATTTCCAGCTCAAGAGGCAGTGTTTAATGATTTGTGGTTTTGTATTATTTTGTTTCAGGTGATTCTCTTTATGATTTAAACTGGTAGAGAGAGAAAAAGAGGGAGAGCGAGCTATGGATGGAGACAGACATGGGGTGGGGGAGAGGTGAAGAGAGAGAGGGATGGCTGGAAAGAAAGATTAATGGAGAGGGAGAGAGGCAGGGAGAGTGGAGACAGGTGAACAGAGAAACAGAGAGAGATGAGGGGAAAGAAGAGAAAGAAAAGGAGATATTTGAGAAAACTCTATGCTCTAAATTGACATATTTCGGTAATGTAAAATTTTAATGAACATATTTTGCCCCAAACAGTTCGGCTAGAAGCCATATATAAACAGGAATTATGTCAGCAGATGAAAATTATTGTACAAATATGAAACTTCACCATGGACAAGAATGGACTGATAATACCCATCTGAAAAGGGAACAGTTTAAATCTTGTTCAGTGCCTAAACAAATCAAACCTACAACTGATACATGCCTAATTGTGTAGTTTCTGCTAAGTCTATAAAATTGCAGTCATAATATTTTGAGAAGTTCAGAGTTCTATATTTCTTGGAAGACCTTGCGACAGAGAAAAGAAAACTGCAAGTCCACTTCAAACAGTGCTAACATTTCTGAAGCTACTATCAAAGCTCTAACATATTTTTATCCATTCAAAAAAGTCATCACAGAACAATAATGGAGTTGAGAAATGTAGTTTATAAAGTATCTAATATAGTACAAAGAGAACACACCCTTAATTTGCAACATATTGCCTTTAGAACACAGTAAAATGTTTGACTTCCTCTTTTTGAGTTTTTGATAATTCCACTTTTCTATGTGAGACTTAAACTAAGATTCACCCTTGTAAGTTTTGTTTATATTTTTTTATCTCTTTCAAAATATTTATGTAACTACATATAATCTTTGGACCAGGGAAAAAGTTTGTGTTGGGTAAACCAGTGGTTAGAAAACTCTCTTGAGATAATGACAGACCAGAGACTTGAACCTGAGTCTCCACATCAGAGGTGATATGCCTATTTCTATGCTGAGAAACTTATATCACAAGTATGAAAACTAGTGCAGTTCAAGGGAAAAAGCTGGTATTTCTTCATTAAATCTGGCTTTAAAAAGAAAAGAAATCTTTATTCACTTCAAGTTTCTACCTGTTTCAGTAGGCCTAGCTGCCCTTCGTGGCTACGTCACAGAGTCACGCACACCTATAGACTACAGACACCTCTACTTTCTTGAAAACGGATAGGGGCTTGGGGGAAAAGGACATGTACCTTCAACATCATCATGTCATTTCGGCAATCTGTGGCTCTAGTGAAAGGAACCTACTCTTTCTGCTGAAGCATAGATCTACAAAATGGACACATAGCTACCTAACTGTGACTGTGCCTATTTCCAGGTTTTTCCAAGGTTTCCTCTACAGGCAAGACATCACTCAAATTTATTTGCAAACTTTCTTCAGTGCGTTTTCTCCTATTTGCATTATTTTCTGGAGGACGGTGATACCAAGCTCTGCTTCATTATCATTTGAGTAACGTCCCTCAACAGAAAAAAAGTGTGAGGATAATATGAACAATTACTTACACTTCAGGTTTTAAGCTGTAGTGGGTAATACTGACTATTGAGAAATTGATAGGCTAGCCCACTGTTGATTAACAGTGAAACATACAAATGCAACTTGATAGTTTCAAATGGAAAAGACAATCTAACGACCAAAGCACTAACAGAATTTGAGATGTTCAATATTTAGCACAAATGGGAGCAGCAACACACAGTTACACTATATCATTGATATGCTCAGTGTCTAGTTACAGAACACATTGTTGTTAGCCAAAATACATTTTGTTCGCTTGGAACGTGAATTAATGGTTAGGTGTGCAAGTCTTCAGCTGTTATGCTAAAGATAAATGATAATTTCTTAAGCCTGAGAATCAATTTTAAAGGAAGCATGACAAACCCCTCTTTGGGTACATTGATTGCTACCCAGAGCATATGCTTACTGACCAAAAAAATCTGTTCAAAAATCAATCACTTCAATATGATGGAAAAAAATCAGATAGTGTATTACATAGAGCCAAATTCAGCACAGCAATGCAATACCAAATTAAGAGACAGATAATGCTTCAAATGAGAAGTTAAAAATCAGGCCATTATTTCCTTTTCTGACAATTTTTAAGGTGGGTCACAAATCACTAATTTTAGTCCAACGTGTTTGCTTACACATTACTTTTTTTAACTTTTTCAAATCTAGCTATAAACTCTTTGCATGATACCCATCAAAACTAAACTGAAAACACTTTAGAAAGAAAATAATTCTTCATAAATTAGCCAAGACTGTTTTAAGTGCCAACTTAAAATTAAAAAACAATATTGTAATCATTCATATTATTGCCAAGTTCTGTATGCTTATATGTACAATCGTGAGCCCTAATATTAGAGTTGCAACAGGAAAGAGATTTGTCATCAGAACTATAGTGCATCTGCTTGTGATGATCCGAATGTTAGGCTGTGTGCCTACAGTTGCATATGATAAGAAGAACGCATTGAGCAGTCCTAACAGAGACAGGACAGCCCCCTTCGCTGCTCTGATAAATCTGCACTCATTTAAAACAGCCCCTGATAACTCCCAATGTGACTGTCAATCCAACTGCTTTGGAAGGTAGCATCTGCCCTTTAGTTACAGTGACAATAAAGCGATCCTTTGCAGAGTTTCATATGCTTTATAGGAGGCTCACGTGACACCCAGGAAGTGCGGTAGTGCAATAGTCTGAAACGAATCTGGCATATAGATGGCATTCTATGGAGCTCAGAAAGGAAATCCCCAATGACCCAAAAATAACTGAAGATACTTTTCAGAAATATAATGAATTGTCAGTTTTACCAAAAGGTTCATTCTTCTCAGGAAGATCTCAGCTGTATTCCGGGCTTTTCCAAGAATCCCAGAAGACTGTAACAAGGCATGCTGCATGACGGTTGCTGAAGCTAGTGACAATGCCACAGCATCTCACAGGTCAAGTGAAACTTGCAGAGAGTTGTGTACTATGAGCTGACCTTCTGGAATAATTGTTCTTATTTCCTCTTTAGAGTTTAATGGGAAATTACCCAGAAATGGTGACATCTTGAGTCATTTAAGAAAGTTATATTTTCAAAGGAGATTTGGGTAATTAGCTACTATGAATTGAAGACAAGCCAAAGTAGTATACTTCCTTCCAAACAGGTCTAGACACACTGGCTCCATCCTTTAAAAAGTAATCCTGAGGCTTGCTGTCTCATTCTCTCCTGAGTTTTTTTAACCCAAGAACACATTTAAACAGAAATACCACAAAGAGACTCAGCTTCTTCTTTCTGCCTTTTTTTCAGAGCTGGTGGTTTTGGTTTGGGCATTTTCCCAAGGCAGATACATTCACAAGTGCCACAGGTCTGTTGGGCAAAGACCAGACAACATCCAACCACTCGTGTATTTTCTTGTCACTCTAAATAAATTTATTTGCCACTTCTTAGTTTTCATCAGTCTTTGAGGAAGGTTCTGAAAGCGGATCTCTACATCTTTGTCCAGGAAGTTATCATGTCCTACTTCCAAAATTAACCTTGTATCCCTGATGTTATCACTTTTGCCGAGCACTCTGTCTGTTCTTTCAAGATGCCCTATAACTTCTGCCTGATTACACTCAATTTTTCCATGCCATTGTCAAATCTAGAGCCTTCTGCATTCTCCAAAAGCATTAATTTAGATCTTCATTTTTTTCATACTGGGCTCCCTGGCCCAGTGGTGAGTATCTGCAGCAAAGTCCTCTTTTGCAAGGTTGGCATTATGAACTTCAGGATTCTTCACTTCCTAACTTTTTTCCCCCTTTTCCAGATGGGTATCACAGTGAAAGAAAGGAAGGGGAGAAACACAGTTATACTGGGAAAAAGAGGGATTATGAGGAGAAAAAATTCTGTGAAAACAATATTTAGTTACTGAGGAAAGGGAAAGAAAGATCCACTTGTCTCTTACCACTATCACAATTAGCTGATTTATTCCCTGGAGGTTGTCTACTGAAGTAGACAGCCTAACAGAGAGGATGCTCCCTTGGCTGTTTAAAAAGCAGACATTTCTTAGCAACCTCACTTGCTTTTCTCAAAACATATTTCCTGAGTCTGTGCCCTGTTGCAACCAGGTGAGCTTTGAAGCACGAAGAGGAGAAGCAAATGTTCATTTTGTGGCAAAAACTATTTATGCATTGGAAACACATCAAAAGATTTCTGTTGCTGCTACTCATTTTCTGACATTTGTAACCGTGTACCTCTTACACAGTTTTGGAGTACTCAGATGATTCTTGTGGCAAGGATACCTTGTCATAACTGCCGCTAAGGGTCTAGGTCTCAGAGTTCCTGTATACCCTCAAGTTTGATCAAAAGAGTCAAGAGACCATATGTTTACAGTCAACTCCAAGTATGTTTTGAAAACTAAAAATAAGCTTATTTTTCCATTATACAACACTCACCAACAGAAAAATCAAGAATTTGAGTATCTATCATTGTTAAAACACTACATCACAAACTGGTTCAATTTTTTTAACCCTGAGATGAGAATCTAGTATTGTGTGAGAAACAGTTTTAAAAAACACTGACTGAAGAAGTCACTGGTCTAGTTTAAGTCAGTAAGCAATACCAGCCAAAGATTCTTCTTCTGATTATATGAGATAGATTCAATAAGGGAAAATACAGGATGAAAAGAAAATGTTCTTATTTCAGCATGGCTGAGTATTTTTTTTCATCACAAGTTAATGCCTTAGAAGTATTTCTGAAATCCAACCCTTTTTTGTGTTTTGTAGCTGTGAGCAAATACATATAAATTACCAGATCTTTTGTTTCAGCAAAAATGTACTTGTTTTAAACTATTATCTTTATTTAAAAGATATATTTAATTTTTAAAAAAGGAAAAGATTGCAATATTTTCAAATCTAGTGCAACATACTTCCATCTTAATATGAAGATTTTGGCACTCTGAACACTTGGAGTGGAGAAGCAAATATCTCAAACTAAACTGCAGTTCTTTAGGGACAACTCATTAAGCAATGACTTGTTAGATGTAGAAGGACGTGTAAAATACACATATAGATCACCTGACCAAACATCTGGAACTTTAACCCTACGAAACATTTGCTACTTTAACCCCTGAATTGAAGAAAGCATTGAGGTGGGTGTTTTTTAAGTCTGTGCTCCCATCTCCTCAAAGGAAATTTGCCTTTCGAGCAGTGTATTTATTTAAATAATATACATACGTGATCTAGAACATAATGAGTGGAAAGAAAAGGACTCCTAGCTTGTGAGGTTCTGGATGTTACTGCATTTCTCATGACTCCACTCCCTTTGTTTCAATACTCCACCTCTGAATGCAACTGGTCATAGAATCACAGAATGGTTTGGGTTGGAAGGGACCTTAAAGACCATCTAGTTCCAACCCCCCTGCCATGGGCAGGGACACCTTCCACTAGACCAGGCTGCTCCAAGCCTCATCCAGCCTGGCCTTGAACCCTTCCAGGGATGGGGCTTCCACAGCTTCTCTGGGCGACCTGTTCCAGTGCCTCACCACCCTCTCCGGGAAGAACTTCTTCCTGATATCTAATCTAACCCTCCCCACTTTCAATTTAAACCCGTTACCCCTTGTCCTGTCACTACAGGCTCTTGTAAAAAGTCCCCACTAGCTTCCTTGTCAGCCCCTTCAGGCACTGGAAGGGGCTGTAAGGTCTCCCCCGAGCCTTCTCTTCTCCCGGCTGAACAAGCCCAACTCTCTCAGCCTGTCCCCATCGCAGAGGTGCTCCAGCCCTCGGAGCATCTGCGTGGCCTCCTCTGAACTCATTCCAACCAGTCTATATCCTTATTAAGTTGGGGGCTCCACAGCTGCACACAGGACTCCATGTGAGGTCTCAAAAGAGCAGAATAGAGGTGAAATAATCACCCAAGCCTGAACCTGCTCCCCAAGATGAGTTTCTTGGGATTTAGAAGAGATCAGACAATGGCATCATTCTGAGTATCTCTCATTGGTTCTCTAGGATTTTCTGCAAAATCTGCATCTGATTCCAAATCCCCACTTCTTGGTTGCATTTATGATAATCTTCACCATAATTAACAAAGTGCACACAACTAGTATCACAATAGTGTCACAGTCACAAGTAGTAATACTCTTTCTCCTTCAGATCATAAGGGATGGGTGTGTCCTCAAACACTGCCATTATGTCAGAATCTTGGGCCTGCAATTGTATAATGAACTTTCCATTTTACCTTTCTTTAATTTATTCTTGCCTGAATGAGAGAGACATGGAAGCTGAGTACTGGTTTCTCTCTTTTTTGGCTAAGCAGTACCAATGTGGCAAGTAACAGTGGCAACGACTGGGTTCATCTATTGTAAAGCTTACCTCTGATGTAATTCATTAACTCTGAATCTCCAGTTTAAATGGGGAAATGAAACACATCCCATATATGCCTCAAACTATATTTCTAGGGCATGACATATAAGAGGTAATATTTAATCACTGAGAAATGACCTTGCTCTTTCCTCAATAACTGTTTTCCACCAATAAAGAGAGGAAAGTAACATACTTCCCCTACATGTAGCTGTTTCATTTCCATCTTCACAAACTATTTTCAACAATTAAAGTTTCATTTTCCTTGACTAACCTTTGCTATTTCAGGTAATACAATGCTTATCAATTCTTATCAGAAAAGGGGAAGAAAACAAAAAAATATACATATACTCTTTAGCACCTCTAATTCCACATCATTATTATGATATTGGATACACATCAGGAGTTGTATTTCTTGTAAATTAATAGAGGCATCTCCAAATTCATTATGTTCTGTTCACCACCACACTAGTAGTCTACATCTACATTCTCAAAAGAAATACATTTTTCAGTTGAATTTCCCCTCCATGGAAATATATATATATACACATAAATAAATAGATACAGAAAAGTTCATCAAAAAATATTGAGGTTGCAAAGGGAAGGATTAAAGTGCTGGCGCTAGGTCACCCTGCTTACACATATGTATTAGCCATATTATTTTTCCCTGTGCAATGAATGCTAACCATGGAACAGTTAAAGGCCTATGGTCTATAATGGGGATGACTGAATAAGAAATCTTTTCTTTCTGAAAAGCAAATGTATTAAAAGATGTGTTGGTATTTACTAAATCAATGAAACAAGTTAAAAACAGGAACAGCAGTTTAATGTTGCACTACAGAACTGGACTCTATCCATGCCTGTACTCCAGACACAAACCTCTGAACAGACCTTCATACATTTGACCACATAAAATTCTACTTAATTTATAGAGAATGTTCTTCAAAGAATGTTTCATTAAGATGGGAAACCCTTGCTGTAAGATGCTATGAATACTAAAAATGTGCATTGCTTCAAAGACCAACTGAACAAATGCATGGAAGAAAAATCCAGTGGAGCTATAAAATATAAAGACAATACATCTCTCAGAAAGCACAGAAGTTGTGAGAGTACACTGGAGGAAGTATTACTTACTATATGCTTGCTTTGCCACTATATCCTTCTAAGAGCTGCCTCTTAACTCCCAGTCTCCAGTGGAGAAGAGTGCTTGGCCAGACAGACCTGTATTCTGCCCAAAAAGAGCCATTCCTATGTTTTTACACTAATTATATTAATAGCATGAAAAAATAGCTCATTCTTAGAAACACTTAGAAACAACAAGTCAGCAGATACTTCTCACCACAGCCTAACTGCTTCAGTTGACATTTGAGAACTGCAGATATTAATACCCTTACACAGTCACAGAGGTACTGCAGCAATAAACTCATTAATGTTGTGGAACAGCCAAATACAATAGTGAAAAACACCACCTAAAAGCCCAGGAGAAAAATTAATCATTCTTCTTCTAGAGAAGAGTTTGAATTGTGTGCAGTAAATAAGGCCCAGGGCTAAATGTTGAATAGTAAGAATAAAAAGTATTGAATAACTGCTCTTCAATGAGCACTGTCTATCCTGGGCCACAACTGAGGTAAGGACCTTGTCAAAGAAAAGACCACAGGACTGTGTCATTAAAAAAATATAATACATCTATTCAGGCAGCTAAATAAAACCAGCACTGGCAAACTTATTTTTACCTTTAATAAAAATGCAAACTAAAACTCCAGAAATTTCACCATGGGGTGTCATCTTGGCAAAATTTTAAGAAATTATTTAGGATCTCTATATCCATCACAACGTCTTGCACTTAAACTAATGGAATGACCAATGGCACTTTATTACCGACTGTCTATTTTAGCACTAAAAGAAAATGAGGCAGTTTGCAAATGCATTTCACAAATATTTGTTATAGCAAGGAAATATAAAAATGTCAGGCTTTGAATGAAAACTGTATTTCAGTGGATATACATTCCCTCTTTATTCTGCTGAATGTAACATTTTTGCCGTGTTCCTTGTATCTTGTCTCCTAAACTTGCCTCTTCTGCTCACCAGCAATAATCTCAACAGTCAACCAATCTCAGTTCTTATTCCCAGTCTTGATTCTTATACCCATTTCCTTTACCAATCATTTCCAGCATTCCAGTCTTTTCAGATTTTTATATACAGCCTGCTTGCCAAAGCACTCCAAATACCCCTATTCAGGTCTCTCCCCCTCCACCTGTTTTGCAGCCACATCTCCTCACCCAGAACACATGCCTATTCCATTCTTTTCAAGGCTTCATTTTCTGCTTATGTCATGACTCCTTCTGAAATCAAAACTTGGGTAGTCTACATGAAATTAAAAATAGAGGGGATGGATTTAACTATGGCGATAGGCAAACAACAGATTTGTAACATATAGATACACGATATACCATATGCTGTATTTCTACATTTGGTATATTTGGTTCTCTGAAATGTTGCTTGTGCACATTATGTGAGAAGATCCCTGGCAGATCATTAGACCACTTGGTTATGCAAGATACTGCTTTGCAATAAATGTGCACAAAACAGGAAGCAGAGTGATTGCAAATTACTTATGAGCATAATCTGACAAATTAGCTATACAGATGACAAGGAGGATATGGAAATGGATAAATAATTGCTCAAGAAAATTGAAAACTAAAAATAAGTGTAAATTATGTTTTTTAGGAAACCTTACCAATGACATAATTGAGATTCTGGTGTCAATCTGCTAATATTAATGTGTTTGGGGGTGTTTATCTGTAAAAATAACCTAGATACACAGATTCACTACTCTTATCTAGTTGCATCTAAAAATAGAAAACAATGACCGTGACCAGTCAGCAAGTAAACATGGAAGTCATTAAACACACAGTTAACTCTCAGAACCATCAGTAACAAACACACTAGAAAGTTACGTCACAAAGGTTTGAAATTCAGGCAATATGCAGAGGGAAAAGACCTATTCAGAAGATATTCCTAATTCAAATTTATAAAACTCTTCTCTTTTTTACCTTCTTTAAAGGGCATCTATTTCCTGAACACTTCTCATACTGTGACAACATGAATACTTAACAACTTAACTTATTTCAGCACTTGTTTAGGCTATGAAGGGTTAGGAAAAAATCCACACACCCATCACATCATTCTTACAGGCGAAATAAGTTACTAAAGCATAAACTCAAAGAATAAATGTGATATTGGTATTTTTGTGATGACTAATAAGTCATTACAGAAAAAGGAGGAAAACGCAAAAAAACTGTCCAACTCCAGCATAAGAGCCTGTTGTGGTGCAAGAGGTTATTCACTCCCAGCTGAAACTTCACATTGGTGTTGGCTCCAATCAGTCCATTTCTCCAGCCTGTCCAGGCCCCTCTTAATAGCATTTCTTCATATGAATTGTGTCTCCCCAATTTGGTATCATCAACAAACCTGCTATACTTGATATATTGCAATCAATACTGGCCCTGGAATCCCGAGGAAACCCTCTAGTAGACACTAACAGTTGGATTTTGTACTGTTGATCACAACCCTCAGATACATGCAGTCCAGCCAAGCTTCCACCCATTTTATCACCCTCTTATTCAGTCCACAGCTCTCCATTCTGACTGAAAGAGGCTGCCCTAAAGGAAAGTTGAACAGCATTCTCCTCTTGCCCACAGAGGCAGATATCTCATTGTAGAAAGCAATTAAGGTTGCTCAGGCATGATTTGAGTTTGGTAAATCCATGCCGGTTGCTCTCAATCATGTTTATGTCCTTAGTGTGCCTTGAAGTTAATTCCATGAGGATAATGCTCTGTAACTTTGCCTGGGACTTAGGTTAGACTGATGAGCCTGGTGATCCCAGAACCTACCTCTTACCCTTTCTGAAGATGGGCATGACATTTTCTTTTCAGCCATCAGACACTTCCCATGTTTGACATGGTCTTCCAAAGATAACAGTCATCCCACAGTAACACTCTTGCACTAATTACATTCTTGCACACTTGGTGCATTTGTAATAAACATCATGCATTTATGTATTTTTCATATGATCTCTAATACCATCCAGAATTCTGCCTCTCGACCAGGTAATCTATTGATCTATTATCTGATCTGTATCTAATGCCTACTACTTCTGAACTGATCCAAATCAGCTAAAAGATATGGAAGGAGAGAAATTCCTCACAAATTTAGTTTTAACCTAGCTATTTAAGTAGTAATTTATATATATATTCTATATATACCTTCAATTAGAATTGTTTTCCTTTTCAGTCTGAAATAAAATCATTCAATATACTATTTTGGGGTGAGCTGCATCACTGTGTATGTTCCCTAACTGTATTGACTAGATCTCTGTTGGCTATAATGGAAACTTAGACACCTAACACAGACATCAACACCTATAGAAACATAGCTACCACTGGGTGTTTTAAATTAGAACAAAATTGCACTCAAGATGTCATTTTTTAGCATTTCTTCTACCATTTTAGCATTTCTTCTACCATTTTAGCATTTCTTCTACCATTTTAGCATTTTTTAGCATTATTGCACATATGTGCAATAAATGGGAAACAGTGTAAAATGTTTTTAATAAAAGCACAACCTCATGGAATTAAATCTCACAGAACCTATCTTATATTAGATACATGTACATTATTAGAAATTCATAGATGTTAAATTAAGTACAGAAGAGTTGTTATATCACTTCTTAAATGCAAAATGAACATACTGAAAATACTGTCATCAGGAAGAAGTAATTAAAAAGTAATAAAAGTCTTCCCATAAAGGCTATAAAGTTCAAACAAAATGTATTCCCTACTTCCCAAAAGGATCCATGTACATGAAAATGTCATATCAGTAGGCAGGAATTAACATTGCTTATTATGCCTTACACATTTAACATTAAAAGTTGTCAAAATATTTTACCTTGAAGTAATAAAAAGGATTAGAATGTGTACTCTGATTGGAAGTGGCCAGCAGAAGCAAGTAGGCTACGCTTGCTGAAGGAAAGGGAGAGTAACTGCACTCTGCACTGTATTACCCTTAGGGATTATATACCAGTATCATAAATTAAAGCAGTTTATAGGATGCTTCAACTACTGCCTATGTGAGGGCAATAAAAAAATCATCTAGAGCTACACACATCTCCTTAATAGCTCATCCATGAATACCCATACGAACCAAAACTGAGGCCAATAGAAGAATCTACCTGTAGATTTTTAGAAACAAAGTCATGCTCTGCTCATAGAATCACAGGATGGTGTGGGTTGGAAGGGACCTTACAGTCCATCGAGTTCCAACCCCACTGCCATGGGCAGGGACACCTTCCACTAGACCAGGTTGCTCAGAGCCTCATCCAGCCTGGGCTTGAACACTATGCTCTTCTGCTATAATTGAACACATGCTCTTCTTGGTCACTAGTGCAGTGACTGGGAAAATGCTGTTTTAAAGCATCTGTATTTGCTCATCATAGTATTTCCAAACTTGACAAGTCACAAGATAGCAGCCCTTTCAGATTACATCATTCTTCATTTTATTTCATTTATTTACCCTCTTAGTTCTGCCATAACACTACTACTTAAAAGCAGCGATGTCATATATCAATTTTAAAAATGTATAAACCAGCATTAATTCTATTGAGTTACCAAAATACTAAAATCATCAATGTCAGATGAGGGAAAACAAGATGGTGATCAAAATGCATTTATACGGTACTCTGCAGAGTTATAAACTAGCCATCCAGTGGCTAAGAATTCTATTAAGTTACAAACACAACTTCCTGGCGTTTTTCCTTACCTTCTCCTTAACATGTTTGTAAAATTCCTGCTATTAGTCTTCCTGACACCATCGTAAACTCCATCAGTCCTCCCAGTACTGCTACATCTGATATCTCGATCCTATCTATGGGTAGATAATACGACCTCGGTACCTCTACAGTTCTTGCTGGTCATTTTTTTGCATTTCGTGTAACATTTTAGAAAATTAATAGAATGTACACTTCAACAATACTCAGAAAACAAGATCTGGAGTAAAGAGAAGTGAGCAGTTTACCCATATAGATTAACTACAGAGCTGGGAATCCAGGATCATCACACTGAGCTCCTAGGGAAGATTTATCACAGAAACTTTGTGAGTTGCCTTGTCCTTAACAATGAGATTTTGACCAGATGTCCTAGATACTGACCATATCGCTACTTTTACATATTTTAAATGTTTCAAAGTTGTGAGGAAAACTAAGGAATTACATAGATAAAATTTTGTCTAAACCTTGATTGAGAGCACTTATCAGAAATAAAAATAAGTCTAAGAAAGGTAGAAAATAAAAAAATGAAGGGCAAGTTTTGAGAGAAGCTCATACATTGGAAAGGGCAACGATGCAGAATCAAGGCAGCAATCAACTACCACTAATACCAAACAATATAAACTAAGTGTGGCAGTGACCATTAATTTGCGCTTCACACTGAAAGACAAATGGAAGAAAAATTAAATATGTCCCCAAAAAACTTAATTTTCCTACTCTAACAGGATAAAGAAGGTAATTAGGGAATCTGGGAATGCTGGTCTCTGCTTGGGACATCCGTACAAAAAAATTCCATGTATTAATTAAAAGCAGTGTAACTAAAATTAGAAATAAGCATAGGCTAACTGGATGCCCCACTGACCTCTATATAACAAATAGTTGCCATTTTATTATCTACGATGGTTGTCTGAAATAAATACCTTCTAATGTAAAAACAAGTGACCTCAGAAGTAGGTGAGCCCAAACCCCTGCTACTGCAAGCCGTGTATAAATACAATCTCTTTACAAAATCAACCTAAGAAGGTTTCTTTTACTTTAAACAATGCTATTTGTAATGAAAAACAGACCTAGTGCCTTTATTTTTGTTGATAAGGTGATGCGTTTGTTATTTAAATTATAACATGAAAATAACTATGTTAAAATTCTAATTAAAGCTTCATAAAGTGTATTTTAAATACTTTCTGCTCTACAAGCCATATCTGAGTGTGATCTGATTTTGCACTGGAAGCTCAATGAATCACAGGGTTCTGACAAGGACAGAAGTAGATTTCTGCGGTTCTCAGCGTGCACTGAGGCCATCAGGCTAAACTGTGGCTGTGCTGCAAGCAAGACACTGCTCTGAGAAACAGATGAGGAAACAGATTGCAACTCGCAGACTGACAATCTGCTTGCTGGGTTTCTTATACTTTGGAGGAGAAATATCTTGAGCCAGGCCTATACATGGCGTAGCTGTGCAAAGTAAGGGTAAGCAAAGAATGGAGCCATTCCCTGCCACAGTCTGCCAAGTGTAGAAGGGGAAAAAACCAGCTCCGTGCAGGCTGCTCCGCCTTCCCATGCTGTGTAATGGCAGTAGCCAACAAAGAGGAAGAAGGGGCCTGCTCACTCTTCCCTGCTACTCTGTGCCAGTTCACATTAATTCATAGGTTGTCCCACAGTCCTGTTAAAAATCAAAAGCTCTTTTAATATGTAAAGTTTAAACAAACTTAAAAATAGCATTTAATGAAGAAATATCCATTTTTCTTTAGGTTGTAACGTATTTGTAGGGCAAAAAGGCATGCACGTGACTGCACATGGCAAAATGATATAAGGTCTCTGGGATATATCAAAACCTTCAAAGTTCTTTTTCCTGAAACACTTTGAAAGAAACAAAGCCTGTCTCTATCCAATAATGAAAAACTGGTTGGTCAATAACAACTTATGTATCTACAGCCAATCAGCTTCAGTAAATGAAAAACACCGGTTTTGTTAGAAACACTTTACAGAGAAAAGAAACTTCCTGTACACTTTGGTCTTCTAAATACTGAATGTTTTCTGAAGTGTCTCAAAATATCCTTGTTTCAGTGTAAAAGAGCAGACCCCAGCCCTGCACTAATGCTTTGGGTTGGAGCCTGTAGCCAACACACAGGTGTAACACAGCTTTAGATGGCCTAGTGTATTCCACCTGGAATTTAGATGTATCTCCACAGGTCACGGTCCTTTATTAAAGTCCATCAGCCCCTGCAGGTGCCTCAGAAACTCAGGGGCATCTGAAATGCCGCTAAATATCCAGGTTTAAGCAACTACATTACTCAATGCCAGGTGTTTACTGAGTACTATTCTTGCTCTAGTATGTTGCAATGCCTAATGCTAACTTTTGCACCTGAGGACTTCACCCGCAGTATATCCACCAACATCTTTACATTCCCGCAAACATCTTCACATTCCAGAGCAAAGTACGGAGACTGAGGGCAACAAACCGAGTCAGAGCCTTTCAAAGCTTCTCCTGAACTGAAACAAGTCATACGGTCCACACAAACATCACTGATTTGTCGTCATGGCTTTAGATGAATCCATTTGGGCATGCGATCTTACACAGCATCTATTACAGATATCTGGGGGCACATGACCTCTTAATTAAGCATTATCATTTTTATGCACTTTGCGCATACTCTGCTTTAAGCATGTGTTTAGATCCCCACAGGAATTCATTCATATATTTATATGTGTGACAAATAGCCTTCCGGAACAGTGTTTTCCTGAACTGTTGTCATCATCTAATACAATGAATTATAAGTCAGCCCTTCAAAAATCAGATAATTTACTCTGCAGTCAGCATCAATTAATAGCTTCAACTATAAAACAACCATACAAAGGCTTGCCCTATTCTTCCCCCAAGTGCCATAAAATACACTAACAGTCAGAAAAAAGATTGTTATAAAAATGTAAATGGGACATCAGAGCTCAGATAGTTTGTTCCTTGTTTCAGATAACAATCGATGTGCATTTGTCAATTCACGAATATTAAACTTCATTTAGAAGGTACATAATTACTGCAAAGCCAATATCCACAAAAAAAGGCATCAAGCTATGGAAGGTTCACACATATAAACCGAGTTTTCTCCATCAGTTAGAAGAAATCCAAATGGAAAGTGTACTGCTACTTAGACGTACATATCAGGCACAGCATTAGTTTATGCTGAAGTCTTGGACTTTTCCAACCTAATGCTAGGAAGAGCACTGCCAAAAGGAGAAAGAAACAGCAACATGGACCTTTCTCACCAGAATAGGACAGGTACAGTTCTGGGGCACCATTTTAAGAATTGAGCAATAATTATGATGAACGAAACACCAGGAGTTATGTATCCTAAAGATTCTATAAACAGAAAAAAAAAAGTTCCTTTTATTTTCTGTTACTTTCTTCTTACTGTACCTTTCAAAAGCAGTTTTTAGTCTATTAAACTGTATGCAAAAAAGTACTAGCATAGCTCTACTAGTAAGCTACTTCACTTGGTTTTCTATTGCAAATGTCTTCGGACAATGCCAACCTCAAATTCAAACTTTTACACCGTACAATTACACCTCTTCTACAACTTTGCCATTTTCAGTAAGTGCTGATGTCCTAGACAGGATCAAGATGTTAGTATGACATCCTTCCGTACCTTCTTTTATTTCCTTGTGATCTGTACCAAGATAGATCCAACCTTAATCTTGCAAGCCATTCTAGACTTAACCTATACTTCCTGGCATCAGTTAGATCATGCAACTGTTCCTAAAAATGGTATGTTAAAATACCCAGCAAATATAATTCTTTCTTGAAAACACTTTCTATAACACATAGTGACAACTACTTCGAGCATTCCTGGTGAAGTCAATGAAACTAATACGATTCCTTCTAAAAAGATTTATATTCAATAGTGTGTTAGATTGTGAATGTTTATGCATCAATCTATTATTGAATTATTTTTAAATATATGCAAATAACTTGCTTAAAATTAGAAATATGTTAGCAGCTGTATGCTAAATTTGTACTTTTATATTTTGAAATTACGTTTGCAGAAGCCACAGACATTCTTTATAACATTAGTGAGAAATATCATAAATAAAACAGTACATGTTTTACCTTGCTTTACTTCTCTTTAAGATAAAGTGTACTTTCCAGGAAATAAAAACAAACAAACCAAAACCAACCAACCAAACAAAACCCATGGTTGAGTTTAAAACCTACAATATTTAAATTCTGAGTAACAAACAATGACTGTCACGACCGTTCTGTATATACAAAACACATGGTCAGCATTCAGATACACAAAGCAAAACACTACTGTTTTAACAGAAAAGAAAAACACAGGCAAATACACTCCCTCTGGATATACAGAACTTATGATGTACAACGTGAAACAAACTGCAAGAATACAGCACAGACACTAGCCCTGAAGAAAGTCACTACACAAATCATGCAGTAGAACTGGGTTATAAATGGCCTGTCATTGTACTGAAGTGAACTTACTTCTGTACTTACAAAAAAATGGGTATCACATTTTAGGAAGACTCCTATTTTAAAATCCATTGAAAATCTGGCATACTCCTTGCTAAGCAGCCTATTCCAATACAGCACAAAAAGCAAGCACAGTGTGTTTTGATTTTGGTGAATGGGCTAGTAATTAAACAATAGTGCAATACCTAATTGAATGGGGGCACCGTAGAACTTTGATAAACTATGAATATTTGAACTGTTGCTGTTAAAAGCCCCAAACCCAGCTTTAAAATAACAAGACTTAACAAATATATTTTCATTTAAGCATTTTCCATTTCTCTAGGCCTTTTCTTTCTAAACAGGGAAAACAAAAACAAAAACAAAAAACCAAACACCACACAAACCAACCAACCAACCCAAACAACAACGAATTCAAGTTCTAGGTCAACACTGTTTCCATTCATTCTGTCTCCTTTTGCTCTGCCTAGTGTAGTACTGAGCACAGGACTGTGTGCTGCAGACCTTCTCTTGTTTGAACACTGTCAAATGTCACAAATGCTTCCCATAATGCCCTTAAGAGCACACGGAAACAGTATCAAAGCCATGCTGTAGGTCACCCGAGATATGACTAATGACTAAAGTTAAGTCCTTTTAGCCAACACGGCCAGTAACCCAATTTCACTCCACTTAATCCAGGTACTTTGGAAGCAATGCTGCTCTTACCTAACCTGCTCTGTAAGTTTTGCACTTCCTCTGCCTCGATGATCTCTCGTAAAAAAAGAGTCCCTTTCTTTGTTTTGTAGGCTCATTACTATGGCATGCCCAGTTTCTTCTGCAAGTGAGGGTAGCAACCGTGGGTGAGGGTATGGGGTCAGTCGATGGCTTTTACACAGGATACCACAATACAAAGCCTTGCCTGTGATTAACACTTCCACCTGTGATTAAAAAGTAGCGATTTGAAGGTGAAATATTAAAGGGTGAATAATTAGTATATTGTGCGTATTAGCCCAGCCATGGGAATGTAAGTTCTGCACCACAGCTAGTAACAGAATGAACAAGTACCCTACTGACGCATTGAAGGCAGGCAGTTCAGCACCACCACGTTAATAAAATGACCGCCTGTGACTTTAAACACAGGCACACTTGTACTTGGCGAGAGTGAGCCATTTATTGTTACTATGAAGGATGCAGGAATGGGAATGAAGATGAGAGGGGCGATGATGATGATGATAGGGAAGAAGAGGTTAATATCCCCAGCCTCTGACGGGGAACGGTGTCCCTACCTCAGTAAGCTGGATAAGGGGATAGCTCCAGATCCACTGCCCAGGATCCCTCCTTTCCTCCCAGAGAGGAGTTTCTCCACCAGAGCCACATTCCCAGTGCGAGCAGCTTCCAGCAGTTCCTGGTCCTTCCCCATGGTCAGGAACCAAGCAGCCCCCC
>NW_010270103.1:2337-2820 GCF_000690775.1 Eurypyga helias | reverse complement strand
GGCCAGGCCAACAAGGTGATGATCTACCGGTTCGTCACGCGCGCGTCGGTGGAGGAACGCATCACGCAGGTGGCCAAACGCAAGATGATGCTGACGCACTTGGTGGTGCGCCCGGGGCTGGGCTCCAAGGCCGGCTCCATGTCCAAGCAGGAGCTTGACGACATCCTTAAGTTTGGCACCGAGGAGCTCTTCAAGGATGAGAACGAGGGTCAGCACCCAGCTGGGTGGGATGGGGTGGGCTTTTGGGGGGAGACGTGGTGGGACGCGGGAGGTGGTGGGACATGGTGGGATGTTGGAGACCGTGGCGGGATGTTGGAGACCGTGGCGGGACAGGGGAGGCTGTGGTGAGACGTGGTGGGACGTGGGGGGATGTTGGAGGAGGTGGTGGTGGGACGTAGCGGGACATAGTGGGCTGTGGTGGGACACTGGAGGCCATGGTGGGCCACAGAAGGCCATGGGGGGCCGGTGGGGGGCCTGGGGGGG
>NW_010270103.1:0-2243 GCF_000690775.1 Eurypyga helias | reverse complement strand
CGGTGGTAGGATGTTGGAGGAGGTGGTGGTGGGACGTGGCAGGCCGTAGCAGGACATAGCGGGCTGTGGGGGGCGTGGTGGGACGTTGGAGGCCATGGTGGGACATTGGAGGCCGTGGTGAGCCACAGAAGGCCGTGGTGGGCCGTTGGAGGCCGTGGTGGGCCACAGAAGGCCGTAGTGGGACGTTGGAGGCCACGGTGGGCTGTGGGAGGCCATGGTGGGACAAAGTGAGACGTAGTAGGATGTTGGGGAAGGTGGTGGTGGGACGTGTCAGGCCATGGTGGGACATAATGGGATGTGGTGGGACTTGATGGGCTGTGGGAAGCCACAGAAGGCCATGGTGAGCCAGAGAAGGCCGTGGTGGGCCATTGGAGGCCGTGGTGGGCCACAGAAGGCCGTAGTGGGACGTTGGAGGCCACGGTGGGCTGTGGGAGGCCATGGTGGGACAAAGTGAGACGTAGTAGGATGTTGGGGAAGGTGGTGGTGGGACGTGTCAGGCCATGGGGGGACATAATGGGATGTGGTGGGACTTGATGGGCTGGGGGAAGCCACAGAAGGCCATGGTGAGCCAGAGAAGGCCGTGGTGGGCCATTGGAGGCTGTGGTGGTTCACAGAAGGCCATGGAAGAAGGCCATGGTGAGCCACAGAAGGCCGTGGTGGGCCGTTGGAGGCCGTGGTGTGCCATAGAAGGCCTTAGTGGGACGTTGGAGGCCACGGTGGGCTGTGGGAGGCCGTGGGAGGCCATGGTGGGACAAGGTGAGGCATGGTAGGATGTTGGAGGAGGTGGTGGTGGGACGTGGCAGGCCATGGTGGGACAAGGTGAGGCATGGTAGGATGTTGGAGGAGGTGGTGGTGGGACGTGGCAGGCCATGGTGGGACATAATGGGATGTAGTGGGACTTGATGGGCTGTGGTGGGCCGTTGAAGGCCGTCGTGGGCCACAGAAGGCTGTGGTGGGCTGTTGGAGGCCATGGTGGGACAAGGTGAGACGTAATAGGATGTTGGAGGAGGTGGTGGTGGGATGTGGCAGGCCGTGGTGGGACATGTGGAGGCCATGGTGGGACAAGGTGAGACGTAATAGGATGTTGGAGGAGGTGGTGGTGGGACGTGGCAGGCCATGGTGGGACATAATGGGATGTAGTGGGACTTGATGGGCTGTGGTGGGCCGTTGAAGGCCGTCGTGGGCCACAGAAGGCTGTGGTGGGCCACAGAAAGCCATGGTGGGCTGTCGGAGGTCATGGTGGGACAAGGTGAGACGCGGAAGGATGTTGGAGGCTGTGGTGGGCCATGGGAGGCGAGGATGGGCCGTTGGAGGCCGTGGTAGGACGTGAGAGGCCGTGGCGAGCTGTGACTGGGCTGCAAAGCCACGATGGAACGTGCAAGGTTATGGTAGGACACGCAAGGCCATGATGGGGCCGCGGTGGGACACGTGAGGCCATGACAGAAGGCGTGAGGCCGCGATGGCGTTGGTGTGAGAGGCTGTGACAGAGCTGTGATGGGACTTGTGGGGTGGAGATCAGGTGTGTGGGGCCGTGCCAGGCTGTGACAGCCCATGTCAGTATGTGTCACACCATTCTGGGTCATGCCAGGCCACGCAGGGCCATGCTGGGGCATGCCAGACTGTGATGGGCCATGTTCGTTGGACTGTGTCAGGCCACGCTGGACCATGTTGGACTGTGTTGGACTGCATTAGGCCATGTGAGGTGTGTCAGGCCATGTTGGACCATGTCAGACCATGTTGGACCATGTCAGGCCATACTGGACCGTGTTGGGTCATGTCAGGCCATGTTGGACCATGTTGGACTGTGTTGGGCCACGTGAGGCCATGTTGGGCCATGTCAGGCCACACTAGACCATGTCAGGCCATGTTGGACTCTGTTGGGCCACATGAGGCCATGTTGGGCCATGTCAGGCCACACTAGACCATGTCAGGCCATGTTGGACTCTGTTGGGCCACATGAGGCCATGTTGGGCCATGTCAGGCCACGTGGGACCATATTGGACCGTGTTAGCCATGTCAGGCCGTGTTAGGCCATGTTAGGCCATGTTGGACTATGTCAGGCCATGTCGGACCGTGTCAGGCCACGTTGGACCATGTCAGGCCATATTGGACCATGTCAGGCCATGTTGGACTGTGTTGGGCCAGGTGAGGCCATGTTGGGCCTTGTCAGGCCACGTGGGACCATGTTGGACCATGTTAGCCATGTCAGGCCATGCTGGGGCATGTCCGGCCACGATGGACCA
>NW_010270102.1:17250-37230 GCF_000690775.1 Eurypyga helias | reverse complement strand
CTGCCCGGCAGCACGGAGACAGCCCCGACCTGTGGCATGGGAGAAGTGAGTATTTTCTTCCCCCCGTCTGGTTTGCGGGGTTTTGCCCGGACTTGACCGTTAGCTGCCGCTCGCCAGTCCCTCTGCGCGCTCCTCGCCTGGCCTCGCCCTGCAGGAGGGCTGGCGCGCTGGGTACAAATGGGTGGTGTAGTCTGTTGATTCCCTTGTCGTTCTGTTGCTTCTCTCTTCTCCATCAATTGGCTTTTTCTTTCTTTTCGTTTCCTTTTTTAGTTGTTTTTAACTGGCATTAGCATTTGGGGACCTGTTTTACCGGCAAATCTCAGGTTCTCCTAGTCTCCAGCTTGTTAAATTCTGCCCCGTACACCTGCCGAGGAAAGGAAATTGAGCTCACACCAAGCTGCGTCTGAGGTCCTACTTGGTATCTCTGGGACAACAAAGAAAGCGTTCTTCTTCATTTGCCAGGGAGGATAGTTTGCAGCTGTGGAGGTGGAGCAGGGTGAGCTCTAGATGCAGGATTTTCCCCTGTGCCATCATGTCCCCCTGGTTGCTAAGCAGTGGTGACCACATCTGTAGAAAGATGGAAGAGGCACACAGGGGAGAGAGAGCAACAGGAAACGCTAGGGAGAACAGCATGTTCTTATCGCGGGTGGCCTTATCTGCTGGCTGTTTGCATAGAAAATAAACCCCCAATGCTTTAATCATTCTTCTGCGACCTGTGACTTTAACTCCAAACTTCTCACATCCCGTCTTGTACTCCAGGGAGAGCAGCGTTGTTTTGTTTATCCAAATTGGATTGTCATGACTTTTGTAGGAAGACTTGTAATTTACAAAAGTGCACTTCGTGCTTTTCACAAGTGGTACTGCTTCAATCTCAAAAAAAAAACTTGGTAGGAAAATTAATGATGGCAGCAACCCTTATAGAAACGTACACAGTTGATTTATGAGAAGTCATGTAGTGGGAAGGTTTTCATCAAGAAAATTAATGTCAGTACACGTTTTCCCTACTTACGTAAATTCAGATTTTGCTGTTTAACTCGGGGGCTCCAATCTCTGTAATATTTCTTCGTTAGCAAAATATCTCATTGTTTCTGGAATATATTAAAAAGACTTCTAATTTGAGTGGGATGAAAAAAGCAACATTAAGTAGTTGAAGGTTTTTTCCTCTCTCTGCCCAGTTGAACTTGTTTTAGAGCAAATATGTGAGAGTTAGCAACAAAATCATTAAAACCCTTAGTATTTCATGAGATGAATTACTGTAATGACAAGTTTACTGTTTGGTGCGTAGCACCACAGCACTCTTAAGGTGTGCATTTTCATATGGAGCAAAAGGCAGTTCTGACACTGCCATTTTCATGTCAGTAGTGTGTGTGTGGGGAAATTTCTTCTAGCTTCTAGATGAACTGAAAATTTACTATTGGTTAGAATCTGATCAGTCGCTACATCGTCATTATTTGCCTGACATGGCCGTTGTGGGAAAGTGGGGGGAATCCCTCCTATACATTGGCTTTGATCTCTCTGTGAGAAACACAGCGGCTCCTTGGCCGGTGCTGGTGGAAAAGGGTGTGTCTGGGTGGGAAGGCAGAGCTCCGTGGTATGCGGCACACTCTAAGGTTTGGGGCAGTCGGAGGTGTGCACGGGGGTCTGCCAAGATTTGCCAAGGGTCAGGTTGGTCGTCAGCCTACCCAAAGGATTTAAGCCTTCACCCACACTCCATCCCTGTCACCTTTCTCTTTTACGGATGCAAGAGGATTGTTTCATCTTTGCTCTTGGTTGGTTTTGTTTCTTTCTTATGTATTTTAAAAAATACTGTGTTTTTTAAATGGTCTTCTAAAGGTGTATTTAGCTGAAGTTTATAGGAACACAGACTTGATGAAAAGTCAGGATTTGCACAAATCTTTGGCATTGATAGGTACTTCTGTATTATTCCTAAGAGACGCAAAAGGAAGCATTGCCCCTTTTGTATTTAAAACATTATTCAGTGTTTGCAGTTTAAGTTCAACAGAGAGAAATGGAAATGAGTGAAATGGATTGTTAATTTAAAATTACACACATTAAAAGAAATACAAAGTGCAGATAAATGTTATGAGATGGGAACAAATTCCCAGGCTTTTAAATAGATTTTTTTTTAATCTCAGGATTTATTACCAGCAGTATAGTATTGATATGGACAGTGTTTGCCCTCAATGTTTTATTTTGAAACTCATTTCTTTTGTTTGAGGCAAAGATGAAACTTTGAGGTAATGCTGAAAAGATAATCACAGAATGGTTTGGGTCGGAAGGTATCTTAAAGATCATCTAGTTCCAACCCTAACCTCGCTACCATGGGCAAGAACACCTTCCACTAGACCAGGTTTGTTTTGCTTTGTTTTTCTTCATATAAGCAAATCTAATTTATTGTTAATAAATACTTACTACTAATAAGCAGTAATAGCATGTAGAAGACATTTTACCTTATTCCAGTCCAAGGAAACTACTATCCCTGGATCCAATTCTTTAAGCACATAATGGCCTCATTTAATTTTTATACAGGGACACGAAGTTGGATGCCTTCTGCAGCATGTCATTTGGGACTGCGTATGTGCATATAATCCAGAACTCATGGAGAGAAAACTGGTATAATTTAATCTTCAAAAAAGACTTTTCCCTCCTGTTGAAATAAATTGTGAACTCAGCCCAGGACAAGGATATATTTGTCAATAATAATCACAAATGTCACGCTCCTTAGAGAGAATTGAGTCACTTTCAGCACTGAGTGGTTGTGCTGGTTAAAGCACTTCTGTCCCAAGCACGTTATTCTGTTACCAAGGAAAATTTCCCATTAATTATCTTATTCCTCTTGTTAAGGTTTTTGTCACCATTAACTAGTTGATTTCCAGATAGGAGATAAACCCTTCCTCACATTTCTAAATACAGGTTGCATTTTCCCATGCGATGTAATAAAGTTCAGAATGAATGAAGTCCACTGTAGAAATCCACTGCAGAAATTCTGTAACAAGGCTGAGGTTCAAAAGAAAAATTAAACCATTTTGCATACACTTGTTGCATTCTGGGACAAAAGGCCACAACAGAAGTTGAAATATATGTTCTTCTGTGAGCAGATGAGTTTAGTACAGTTATTGCTATAGAGGTTCTGTCAAGTTCTTGGTCAACACTAGACTCTCTTTGAAAGTCACACTGTGATTTTTTTTTTTTTGCCTGGGGTTCAACAGGTGAAATAAGGGAGAAAACAATGATGCTCCGGGAAGCCTCTTTGAGAGTATGCACTTTTGTGAAATATTTGTGACAGATATGAATGGGAGTTGCTTCTGTATCTATGTGTTTAGTTGGTCCCCTTGGGTTATCGTTCTCTTGACAAGATTATTGACGTATAGATCTAGTTTATTTTTCCTTTAGCCTGAAATGCTATCTTTCTCCGATGATGCATTTGCAGAATCATTATCCAATGGTATCCTGAATTTTTGAACATAAAAATCTTGTTTAAAATTCACATATCCTAGACCGAGTGGCCTAAGTAGCCAAGAGACATAAAGTGTCCCTCTGTGCCCTTGCTGCCTCACCGGCTCTGCAGGCAGGCTGGAGCACATATTCTGTAGCAGCTGTTCCTTGCATCCGGGGGCCAGCAGTGCTGGAGTGCCACAGGGGCTGATGCTGTGCCCAGTGTACTTGCCAGGGTATGGAGATCTGATGCCATTTATGCTGCATCTGAAGCAGCAGCAGGCAGGCAGTCTCTAGTTTTGGTCTGTCTTGTGGGTATTCCTGCGAGACTGCCAAGTCCTGCTGCCTGAGTTCCTGGAAAAAGCCATGCAAGCCCTTTGCATTTAACTCGCTGTTTGGCTTTGTATCTGGATGACTGTGATTTGCAGTACAGCTTATCCTGGCATGAAAATGGGTAGATAATATGCTGACAAGATATTATGGAGGAAAATAACCCAATAGCAAATACAGTCTTGAAACCCACTTTGATCCCATTTTACGGTGCATATAACTTTACAATACTTTTATAGGTACTGATTTACCTTGCTACGATGTCGTTGGCAAGGTGTTTTTGTGCCTTAAGTATGCAATTTGAAAGCCTACTGTGTTCATTCTTGTGAGCAACTGTGTATCTACAGGTTTCCTTAATGTATGATGTATGTCTGTTTACAGTGTTTACAACATCCTGGGGGAGTGTTTTGCCCAAATATTTTTACTGTGTAGAAATAACTTCTAGGTCAGTGGATAGGCTATAACAGATTGTGTAGGGGCTGCATCTTCCACTTCCTATTGCATTTGCTGCATTTCTCTTCTTTCCAGTAGTGACTGTTGACTTTCACACCTCATCTTTCTTCCCATAGCCACTCTTGTGTTTCCACCTTTCCATTCTGACTTACTGTCAGGCTGCTGCCTCCACCCGCTGCGATGGTTGCCCTCCCAGGTTAGACTCAGTTGTGCAGCTCTCACGCTGGCAGTTTAACTGCACGGGTAGAGGAAATGTATGATATTTGATCAGATAGCAGCTAGGGAGGAGCTTTTTGTTTCTAGTAACCAAATGCTTAATTAATGTGTGTATATTTCTTGGCCATCTGGCTTGATCAAATAGCATGCAAATACTTTATAATAGTGACAAATGTGCCTTCTGAGCAGTGGGGATGAAGTAACTTAAGATTTGGAGTCATCTCATGTTAAGGGTGACATGAAGGTGAGTGCCTTCAGTACCAATCCATCAAAACGTGCATGATCTTTATTTAAAATACAGACCTCAGGTTCAGCACAGTTAGAGGAATAGAGACACTGATTGGGTAGGAGACACCAGTTTTTGTGGTGTAATCTAGTTTTTCCTCTCTCCTATCCAGTAAAAATACAACTCTCTGTTACAGTACCTCTGTCTTGGGACTTGCACTCCAGCTTTTGTGTAGAGCAGTGGTGGTCATGGGTTGTGTTGAACTTCGGTTGATTTTCATGGTCTGTCTTAGAGGATATAAGCCTTCATGACCTCTTTCTGCAGTCAGTCCTGCCACTGCTGGATTCAAAATTCTCGGTCAACACAGCCTGTATTTCTTCTGTAGGCTGTGCAGGAGGTTTCAAAGGACATAACTACATGACGTGGTGGACCATTGCCACTTTATACTACATTTATTAAGAAAAATATGTGAAGTGACTTGCATTTGGATTCAGTAATAGGTCCTAATTCTTAGAAGCTTATTTTTCTGTTTGTAGGCTGATATACTTTTTAGAAGGATTTACTGCATTTCTGCATGTTAAAAAGAGTTTACAGCTTTCTTTACAAAAAAGGCATCTCAACTTACTCTCCAGTTAATCACTTCATTAATAACATGACCCTCAGTTTTAGGTGGGGAAGGACATTTCAGAATTAGAGTGACTCCTTGGAGGACTTTGAAAGAATATATCAGTAAGTAAAAACAATGAGAAATGTTATGGTTTTTTTACCTTTATAATCTTAAAGACTTAAATCTGTTGTATGTCCTTCAAGTGGTATATCCATTTTACAGTGTTGTTTTTTTGGGGGGGTTTTGTTTTGTTTTGGTTTGGTTTTTTTTGTGTAAGACAAAGACTGTCAGAGAGAAGATGTGATTTAAAGCTTTCAGGGTGTAGATACTTGTGGTTAATACTTAATGTTGTTTCAGAGATGATATTTAATGATATTTTGTAGCAGTTTCTGTGGCTTAAAAAAGATTATTTTGTTAATTAGATTTACTAAATTGAATAAAAGAAGAGTCCATTTGTTTTGAGCACCAAATAGCCATGATGACTTATTTTGTCTTTCTTTCCTTTGCTCTTCTTCCGTCTCCTGATCGCTAGAGGCATATTTTATTTTCATCTTGCTGTGTCTTTGTCCTTTTCACTGAACTCAAGCAGAGTTTTTTTCTCCCATGTAGTGATGATGTACTTCATGGATGATGAAAAGGAATAAAATAATTACTTCCAGAGGCTTTGCTGCACTTGGTAAACAGAGGCTAGATTTTTGATGATCTGCACTTATTAGCAAAAGTGTCTGCATTTATTTTATTTCTAAATAATCACAGTGTTTTCTCTTTAAGGGTAAGACGCATTCTGTTCTCATGAAACATGTGCACCAATATACCTGAGGTGATAATTTAGAGAAGTGCCGAAGTTTGAAATGGACTTTGGTGAGACATCATGAAACTAAGAGGGTGTCTCTTGTTTTCTGCTGTAGAGAGCAGATTCTCAACAGAGTCTTCAGACACTTTCCGAGAAGTTTTATGAGTTGTGAAAAGAGATTACAGAAATTACCATAGCCCTGTGCTTTTCTACCTTTTTGTTCTGTGGATTCTAGATTTTTTCCAGACCCTTTTAGAAATACTGCTTTCCTAGGCTGTTGTAAATTATGCAATTTTTGCTGCATATTGCTTTACTTAATTTTTGTGGATTTCTTTGTGGTGGACACAGGGCCAAATGGACCAGTGACCCACAAGATTCGAACAATTGCCTGATAACTTAAAGGTATGCAGAGGGTGAGAGAGTGTTTCTATTAATCTAAAAAATTGATTTGACCACCCTAAGATGACAAATCATAGGAATTACTTTAAAATGAAACAGTACTGCACAGATATGCTGAACAGTTATCTTATAATTTTGCTGAGGGACATAGATATAGAAGTATGGTTTTCTGCACTGAAAACAAAAGCACTCTATGCTAGAAATGAATCTCAAGTTCTTATACTTTTATATTGTAAAGTGATTTTACAGTTTGGGGTGTGGTGTTTATGGGTGTTTTTGTGTGTGTGGGTTTTTTGTTTGTTTTTGTTTTGGTGTGGTTTGTTTGGGAGTATTTTTGTGGTGTTTGTCTGTTTACTTTTTATAGCCACGGTACCATACCCATACCCAAACCCCTACCATACCATAAGCTTTCACCATAAGAAAAAGTAAATAAGTAAATGTCTAGTTTCTGGGGGAGTGATGAGTGGTTTTGGTTTTTAGAAAAATGGTTGACAGTGTGGCAACTGAATTAAAGAGGCAGATAAAACAGAAGGCAAAGGGCATCAAGCATTCGTAAGCCTCAGAACAGCAACTCCTGTTCTTTTAAGCAAGTACCGTAATTTCTAGGGACAAACAGAGGAGTATTGTGTGTTTGAGAGCAGTACTGATATCTTTTCCTTTTTCTCAAGCTTTTACATTGTTAAAACTTTTGTGTAAAAACTCTAGAAGTGGGACAAGGGTGTCTGACAAGGATGGCAGTTGCTATTCCATTTGTATTTATTGTTTACAGGGATTCTAGTCCAGCTCAAATGGAAATAACATATAAGGATGATCTTTATTTTTTTCTTTTTAGAATCTGCCCCCGGTCAGTCAGATTGTGGACAATGTCCCTCCCATCTTTGGATGAATGTGTCAAATGACAGCAGCTTGGTACATTGTCAGTAATTTAAGAAATATAAATGTGTTTACCAGCAAATGAGGTAGTCGCAAAACCCACTGCCTTTATCATGGTTTTGCATTATAGGGATGTGTGCTCATAGGTATCTTTTAGAAGAAGATGGATGTTTAATTTGGGGCATTGAGGAAGTCTCTGGTAACTGATTTTCTAAAAGTGGTATTGTTTAGTGCCATTCTTCTGGTTTCTTATAAAGTGTGAATTTTCTGGTTCTTTTCCAGAAATTGTAACATTCTGTTTAAAGTGGTTCTTTGCACACTTTTAATTTTAGAAAGCTGTGTGTGAATTTGAAGATACTTGGAAGTTTCTTTTCTCCTTAAGATCATAGGGCTGGTTTTGGCTATGTTAGAAAATAGTCAGATGAAAAGACATACACTTCCACCTTGTCTGGAGTTTTAAGAGATTCAAGGAAGTGAGGGGGAAGGAATGCAGGCACAGACTAATAAGCTATTCCCCCTCCTGATGAGTACTTGATTAAATTATTTATTCCTACTGTATGACTGGGAAGGAAGGAACATGGAGGGTTTTGAAGCTGAGTGTCATTCCACAGTGCTGATGAAGTACAGTGGCTCTGGTGGCCTGGTCTGAAGCAGCTGCTTTCTCTTTGCCTGAAAAAGAAAATTGGGGGTGAATTAAGTAAAAAAAAAAAAAATAAAATTACTTTTTTTTAAAACCAACTGCTACACGTTGTAGAGTCTTGAATTTCTCTTTGAATTATATTGTAGTTGTGCCATATAATCGCTGCTTTCTGCAGCAAGGTAGTAGCACTTCAGGGCAAAACCCCTTACTTCTAGGGAACTGTGTAGTACTGCTTGCCTATTAGGAAAAGTTCTGTGCCTACATCAATGGACAATAGATTAGTCTGTGTAACAAATTACACTTTGTTGGTTTTTTGATTGGTTTTGGTGTGGTTTTTTTTTTCGGTGGTGGTTTTTTTTTGTGTGTGTGTGTTTTTTTAAACACGACCATCTAAAAAGATGTCTTCAATCCACTGGGGCAGCGCAGAAACATGGGACTGAGTTTTGGCACCTCTCATTCCGAATTCGACATAATTTATTTTCTTCTGCATACAAAATTTATAAATGTGCATATGAGTAAAGCAGTGGCAGTCAATACAGGAAGTTTTAGCCACTAATACAATACTTCACTGTCAAGATGCATGATGGCAAATGCTATGCTGTTGGACCTTTTGAAGTGTATTTTTGAAATCTCCACAGATGAATGAGTTTTTAAAAGCTGTTTATAATACAAGCATTTAATTTTAATAATATTTTCACATGAGGACAGCATATTATGATGATTTTAAATAGTTTCTTTTAAATTTCATGTTTGAATCCTCCCAAGACCTTTTGTGTCTGTGCAGTTTGCTCTCTGCTCTCTCAGCTTTAATTGGGGGTTGAGGAGGAGATATGGACTCTCAAACCCTTCTCATTCCTTCCAGTGTTGCAAAAAAACGCCCTCAAATTGTTTTGCTCCACATTTACTGCAGATTTTATAGCGGGAGTCTTTAATTCAGTTGCATATTTGCCTTGGGGTGATTCCAAAGCCTCCTTTAAAATGACAAAATGGCACGAAGAATTAATTTCTTCCACTATTATGGAAGGAACTACCTGCCACCTTACTGGTAATCCTTAACCCAGAATATAATTTTATGTTCCTCTACATCATCAGTTTTTGGAAGGCATGTTGTGATATAGCCTTCTCTTTCAGTTGCATATATGAGTTGGAAGAATTTGGGAAAGGTCTGTCCCCTATATGCTTATGACTACTTTTAGTTACTGTCGCTCTCCGTATATTTTTAAGGATCAGCCTGTAGGTTGCCCATATTCATCTGGTGCTATGTGCTGTAAAGCAAATGTTATTTCCAGAAGTATTCCTAATGGCTCTAGATTCTGATAATGAACAAACACTGATAATACCAGGAAAACCAACTGGGATATTTCCTTTGCTGATCATGCTGGGGGACTCTCTGAAGTGCTTTCATGTGTGGAGGTGGGGCCTGTAATGATGGAAAGGGTGTTTACCTCTCTATGTTGGCAACAGGGACATCTTCCAGGCAGACAGGCCTGTCATCACAGACCGGCAGAGGCATCTTTCATTGGATGGGGTTGCTCAAAGCCCTGTCCAACTTGGCTTGTTGGACTACACCAGTGCCAGGTGGGCTTGTTTAGGAGGGCTGTGGATTGCTGAGTTCAAGGCAGGGACATTGGTGGTTCCAAGTCAGTACCTGGTTCTGTGGCTTCTGAATAGGTATTATTGGCACGTTTCTATGTTTTTTGATCCTACCAAGTGGCATGCCCTGACAATACACTGGGAACTTGGCAGATTTTTTTTTTTATGTAGTCATGAGCTGATACAGTGATTGCAAACATTCTGAATATTTCAGAATTTTTCAAGAGCTAGGTCAATAAAACTATCAACTTTGTCTCCTTAGCCTTAATCATTGCATTTTTGAGCATGTTTGGGAAAATATGGAGATCTCTTGTGCCAGTATGAGGTGAAAAATAATGTTCTTTTGAGTACTTTCTGTTGTCAATGATCAGAAGAATGGATTGTACCGGAACAATATATTTACCTTTGTCTGCAGATTATCATGAAATAGCTCACAGAAGTTGATCCTTTTCTTGCTGATCTTCAAGAATCCTTTATACTTAGTTGCTGAAAGTTGTTTCTCCTTGCAAATAGCTGTGACGTCCCTTAAATTGGACTCTGAATCAGGCAAATTGTTGCAGAATGTATTTCCCTGAATTGACTCTAATATTCTAAACATTAATGCTTCATTAATAACTATCAATATTTCAATATTTTTCAACAATTCAATGTGATATCATGTTTTACTGCTGCCTCTTTTTCATATATGACCTGGCAATCGATATCAGCCAGTGCAACCTTGATTTCGAAATGCAGTTTAAATGTGGAGGGCAAAACATTTTCTGTGGAAAGAAAACAATTTGGAAATTGAATTGCTACTTCAGATTTTCATTTCTCTTTTCATTCAGCAGAATTTGCTTTCTTTTAGAGGATACTGTCATATCTGTTTATTAGTTCATTTCCTGTGCAGGTGCAAGGTAGCATTAACTTGGGCTTTTACTTTAACTGAATCTAATCCAGTTATTCTAATCTTTTGTTTTCCATAATTGTTGTTTACACAATCTAGAATAGGAGTAATTTTTCAAAAGTGAGTAAATAACAGAAGTAAATGAAAACATGAGAGATGTCTTTCTGTCTGTCCTTCAGAGTCTTCACTGGTGTGGGTTTTGTGCAAGTGGAGAAAGGCTTCCTGTTGTATTCTTGACAACTGGATGTACGATCAGATAAATTTTAATGGAGACCTGTGTCACAATATAGAGCCAAGTAGAATAGAAAGCAAAGAAAGAAAAATGATGAGGGAGGACTAATACTTCAGAAAATATTAAGACTTTTGGATTCAAGCCCCAGAGAAAACTGCTGCCAAAGCTGCCTTGAAGTTCCATTGTTCTGGCTTACCATCACATGAATGTCTGAAAATGACTGATAAAGACTAAATGAATTAACATTGTTTACAAAGACTCACTGGTCATAGGGAAAAGTTTTGGTTTAAAAAGAATTACATCCCTGAACAAAGCTAAGCAAAACAGACAGAGTGTAACAAATGCAGGGCTTATTTGATTGTGAAAGACGTCTGTGGTTATCATCCTAGTCTCACCATGATGTTTTCTAACACTTCAAATTCTAGCAGCCTGTTTTCCAAGTTTCTTTCACAGTCTCTTTTTCTCTTTGTCTTTTACTTGTGATAGAAAGCATTTCTGTAGTGAAATAGTTCTGGTTGTTAGGAAGTGTAGGAAAACCAAAGGATATGCTTCCTCTCTCTTTACTTTAGCCACTAGTACAATAGCGGGAATCGGTTGGTTAACGTGTTCTCTGTATTTCTTCAACACGGTTTAGATAACATATATATATTTTCTGCTTCAGCTGGAGGACTTTCTTTACACATCTCTAACACATTTTGATTTGTCTGTACCCTCCTGGCAGCTTTGCTTGATGGGCATTCCATATTCCACAGTTACATTGTCAGAGAGCAGGCACAATCTTACATTCGTGTTTGTATTTATAAAAAGTAGGGGGTGTTGTACACTCGCAGAAATGTACACCGTTAATTAAATTGGTCAGGGCAGAATATGCATATGACAGGACTCATTCCCTTATATTTACTCTGTTTTAGTTGGTAGATCTTGTTGCTTTTTGACAGTAAAGCTGGAGTTGAATGTAATTGTGATTGATTTTTTTTTTTAATATGCATATCATCAATAATAGTAAAATACTGTAGAGATGAGGAAATAATCTAAATCCAAGTTTAATAAACAGCTCCAGTTTGATATTAAATCTTATTAAAGTCAAAGGCTGTGTTCAACAGGTTTTCATTCAAAATGCTGACTTAAATTGAAACTCAAATAATGTTACTCTGTATCAAAATAGTTATTCCATGTATTCCATTTTGTCTTACATTTTGGGCTTTTAGAAAATTTACTTGGCTAATTCAGGGTTGGTAATTGGTTTCCAAGCTTGGTCTGCTGCAAATTCCTGCTTCTTGTGTCAATTCATGTTCCTATACATCTGTGAATACCCATTTTCTTGTTCAAATATGGAAATACTTTCATTTTGTGTTTCAAAAAGTATATAATTGATTAATTACTAAATTATAACAAAGGTTAGGTTGTAGTTTCTGGAGAAAAAGGTAGCTATCACTTTGATCTTGGAATGAACTGTCAGAACAGCTCACTCTGGACTAAATGTCAAATATTATTATTTTCAGATGTTACCAAAATCCTAGAAACTTCAAAGCCAAGGTCACGTTAAGGTTTAAATGTGAATTCAAATATTTTAACTTCAGCCAAAATTTGATCTTTTTACTAACAGATTAGCAAGCACTTCTGTGTTTGACCTATATTCTTACTATTTGGCAGTTTTCATATGAACTGCTTTAGGAAATTTTATTTCCTTGTATTTCCTTTCTTCATAAATACATCTACTTATGCATGTTTATTTAGGGTTGCAGTAAATAAACAGTTTCTAATACTACCTTAGTGGATGAGGGGAAAGAAAAAGAGTAACTGAGACTGCTAAATAAATGAGCTTTGCTTTCATCCCAGTCCTTTCTATGGGCCCACATTGGTAAGATGCTACAGGTTTTGGTGGCAGTCATCGTTCTGTTCCCATAACTCAGTTTACTCCAGGTGGGACATCGGGAAAACCAATGTAATTCTATCTAGCTCCTGTGTTCTGGCTTTACTTAGGGGACACAGCTATTCTTAGGGCACTCCTCTGTGAAGAACTGAATATGAAATTCTTAAAAGTATGCTAGTATTTTCTTGCTGCTGATTTATAAAAAAAATGCATTAAAACCCACATTTTTTCAGCAGTTTGTCGTTGGGGTTTTTTTTGTTTGTTTGTTTTTAGTGCAGATTCAAATATTTAGTAAGTAAAGCTTTCTGTGAATGGATTGGGTGAAATATAAACAGTGGCATTAGTATCACTCCAAAATGTCTCATTAGTGTGGAAGTAGGTGTTAGCAAGGCTTTCTCATGAGAATGTAGTTTCTCTTGCATCTGGTCTTTTATCTCCTGTGATTTCCCATCATGGTGTCAAGAATCATCTCTTTCCTTCTCATGTTCTTTGGGAAGCAGATAGGAAACTTTGCCAATGTGGTTGACAGCCTCAGAATGCCTTGTGGCAACACAGCGCACTGCATTTTAGGCTCTTGAACTGAAAGGAATAATTGGTATTGAACTCTCATCTCAATTTTACAGGCTTATTCTACTTCTGTGGCTTTTTAATGGATCTCATGAGTAAACAGCTTTCTTCTGATACATATAAAAATTCAATGATATACTGGAGGTAGTGAATCCTTTTTGAACCTGACAGGTGAGCCCTTTCAGGAAGAACATCCTGCTGTACATCCCTGCAATGATGTATGCTGATGCAATTTTCCATTTTTAGGGTGTTTGCACAAAGACATCGAATGGATTTGGGAATTTTACCTCCATATTACTATAACCCAAGCCAGGTTTTACAGATCACCACCAGCCTGTATCCATTTGCAGAACAGCAGCTGAGCCTCACTAGGAAATTAGACAGGCACAAAAAGTAGACTCAGATTACACTAATGAGCTCATTAAGGGAGGTACAGGGAGCCTGTCTGGCCAGAATGAGGAACTGAGAGAGGTCTGGCTGTATTCCTTGCTTTATGTCTCTTACATTCTGTAGTGTTTTCACCTTTTGTATATTTATTTGCCTGGGGAGGTAGTTGCTTTTTTGTCCCTCTACTTCTTTCCTGTATTCTCCTATTTGCAAAAAGAAAAAAATATCTTATTCTTTTCCACCCTTTGAGGGAGAAAACCTGGTGCAATTGGTGTTTGCAGGCTGTAAAGTTCATGACAAAGCACAAACAAAGCACATTTGCTTTTTAAAAATTTTCAGATGAAGTTTCTTTCTCTTCCAACATAAACCACTCTATAATTCTATGATATGTCTGTTCAGTTATGCCCTCTGACCATTTTACAGAACTCCTCATTTATTACATGGAAAATCAAAATGCAGCGAAATTTGCTAGTTTTTAAAATAATCATTAGAAACATCTAATTAAAAGCCCATCACATTTATTATGTCATAACAATGTTGTCCACAAGAGCAAATAAACTTCAAAGTTGCTTCAGAATTTTAGCAGTTTTCAGTTAATGGAAAAATACATTTTGTATTACAGGTGTAATGCCTTGCTGCTGTGGCCGAAAGGAAACAATAATGTTCTGAGCTTTCTGATAGTTAAAAGCCAGGGTCCATGTACATTTTAACAATTTGGGAACATTAGTTTTTACTGTTTCAAATCCAGCAAAACATGGATTTGGGTTCTGTAGTATGTTATTAATTTGTATCTTCTTATTTTTTGTTATATTTTCTCTGAGCTTTTTTTTTTAATAAAAAAGTCTTCCATTAATAAGCTCATTTTCCTTCAATTCCTAATTAATTGTCATTGTTCGGGAGGGAAGCTTTCAGCTGCAGTTTTCTGGGAGCTGTGCTGGTTTGACATCGTTTATTGCTGTTGCTTTGCACTTGTGACTTGTGTTAGTGATGGCCCAATACTTAAGTAGGAAAAACAGAAAGAAGAATTTGGTAACAGACCAGCATAAATCTGCAGCAAATATTCCAGAGTTCTGCCTGGTAGAACACAAGCCAGAAAGCTGGAGGGGCAGATGGTGCTGAGAGCTAATAGCTCATAAAAGAAGCCTGGACTTGCATGAGGAGCAGGTTGGAATATGGTGGGTGGAGGATTTAAGAAAGCATTTTGGGAGATCCTGGAGAGACCCAGTGCAGGCACGTAGGGAAGCAACTCAACAGACCCCTTGAATCTATTGAGTTCTTAGTGTAGGTGATACAAGGTGGGTAACCTCAGCCTTGCTTTGAGCTGGAGTTTGGACTATTTGACTAAAAAAGGTGCCTCCCAAACTATTTTTTCCCTCTGATTTCTGTAATCTTATTTTTCATAACTAATAAATACAATACCAAAAATTTTATCAGAAATTGATATATTTTTTCTTTAGCTGCAGTTAAAATGGTTTCACTGTGAAAATTCCAGCACCTGGCTATAAAAAGATGAAAGAAACTCTGAACTTCTTCCCTTTCTTCCAGCGCTAAATCCTTTAAATGGCAGTGAAAAATCTTTAAAGTGATAATTATCTATTTATTTTTATGAGAGAGAGAACTGAATCTGAAATTGTTGTTGGCTTATCTGATTCTTCTATCTAAAGCTTGGTACAAGTTATTTCCCTAGTAAATGTTTTGTGGCTTTTATAGCTATGACTGATCCCAAAAGCTATCCTCCTTCCTAGAATCTGATAAATTTCACAAAATCCAGGGAGTTGCCTTCAAAAAAACAGAGGTTCATCTTGTTGTATCCTAGTGACTACTGACAGCACTTCTGTTGGATGTGGGGGTTCCCCCAGCCACCAGTGCAGAAGCTCAGCCATATGCCTTCAAGAATTCTTTCTCCAGTAGCACTCCTACCGGAATAACTAATTTATCTGAGTAATTTTCTTCTACTTGGTATGTCCAGCTCCTCCTGTGTAATGTCTTTTTATCTAATCATTGGTAAGAACAACCAATCACTAAATTTAGATCATCTTCCAGGGTCAGAAGTAGAGCTCTTTGGCTATTAGTATGATGATAATACATTGCTAACAACATGAAGAACATGCCTTTTATAAAAAAAAGGTATATTGTTATTTTAGTCAGCTTGTGGACCCCAATAAATTTTTGATAATTAATGAAAAAATATATTTGATCATAAAAGGACACGGCCATTAGCAGTTCCACTGTATAACAAAGAATAATTCATTAACAAAACAGGCTATTGAAAACTCATACTATATTCAATGTAATGGTCTTTCCAGGCTTTAGTTAAACTAGTTTATCACATGGATTAACTTGAAATGTCCTTTTGTTTAAGGAGTGAATGCAGGTAGTTGAGATAAGCTCAATTCCTTTCATTCACTGCACCATGTTTGACCTAACTCCTCCTAAATTTACTTAATGTTGAGTTCTTCTTTCTCAGGGGAGACTCATTTATATATAGCGTATATAATATATCATATATTTGTTTAGAAAGATAGTTAATTCCTTACTTGCCTTATGTAGATATGAAGTTCCAACTGCTGGAGGCAAAAATTTGTACATTTGTCTCTCTGAAGCAAATCAGAATATGGGTAATTTAAAACAGTTACCAATTTCCAGGGAAATAATAACCTTAAGTGAGAAGTCATAAACCTCTTGTGTAATAATAACTGTTTGGATGCAGAGATAGTTAGATTTGTTATTTCAGATACTGCTGGGGTTTTCTATGAGACCAGAAAATTCTTACCTGCAGAAATGCATAGAAATTTCTATGCACAAGAAAAAAAATGCATATTCCTTTTGTCTATGCTGTTTAAAGTAATCTGATTGCCATTGTTTGTAGATGCACTTCCCCAGAATTAAAGCTCTCAATGAAACGGAGATATTCCAGAACCTCTTTGGCTTGATTGGCTGGTTGCCTTTGGTTGAAGTGTAACACTGGCCGCCTCTGTGTTTTTACTTTGTTAAAGGAGCTAATTTACTGTAAGGTTGACAGTAAGATGCCTAGAGATTTCTGATGCTCAGCTTTTGCCAGACAGTTTTTGGGAAAAGCCTCTGGCTTATTCATTAATGTTTCAGTCTTAGAGTGATTTCAGTCCATTGCCTCTATTCACAGCCCTGATTTCTGAGAGATTTAACTGAAACTTTCTCTAGTAATGTAGTGCTGAGCGTAGGACTGGTAGAGTAGCTGTGGTTGTGTTTTGTGGGGTTTTTTTTGCCTTTGACTTTCATTTTACAAAACAATAGTGAAAAATATCTCTGACAGCACTATAGTTTACACACAGGCTTAAAATTATCTTGGATTATGAACTCAACATGAACATATTTAACATAGAGAAGTATTATGGCTCTGGTTTTGCACTTAGGCTTCTTGAAACAGAAAGTAGATGTTAAGCCAAACGTTATGCATCCTGTCTTCCTGTCTATTTTATTTTGCAGGAAGTTTTCATTTTATGCATGGAAAAATGCCTCTGCTTTTCATTTACGTGTCCTTTTCCGAGCACGCCACTTAATACATTAAAATATATTGTCCTGGGTTTATATGCAATTGTAGTACAAGGCAAATTCACTTCTTCTGAAACATAATCATTCTTCCATTAATTCAGAAAAGAAATGTTGCTTATTGTCTCCAAGTTTGTAATTTCCAGATGTAGTTTCTTTGTACATGTTCACTTTAGATAACAAAGACTGACTGGGAGACCTTAACCACTTTAAACATCATTGAGGTTTTTTTTTCCATCTCCTTCATATGTTAATGGAAGTTACAACTGGTTTTGGATTAAACTAATTTAATGTTAGTCATGTGACATAATGCTGTATACAATTATGCTTATTCTTCTGCTGTGCGAGAAAGGAGAATAGCTGGGCGTCTTCCAATAAATGGTCCATTATGCAAGGAGGATCTGCATAATCAGTTTTAGCTATTATGTTAAAATGTATGCAAAAACAAATAAGAATTCTTGACCTAAGACCCAGAATTTTGTCCAATTTCTTAAGTTGGTTGTAACATAGCATTTAATAGATAATAAATGAACTTGAAAGAAACATTTTTCCAGTTTCTAATGGTGTAATTTCTGGATTTCTTTTTCAAACAAAAAGATTTTAAAAATTGCATGATACAGGAAAATGCAAAGTGAGCATATTTGCTGTGACTTCAATCTGTAACAATTTCATAAATGTCTGAATTTTATGTAGGCAGAACATTTTAAAGCAACACTTCTGCCTATTGTGGCAATTCTTTTATTCACAGTTTCATTTCAAGGATATGTTCTTTTCTCTTTCAGCTGGCATCAGTGAATGTGAAGTCTGAGCCAGCAAGCTTCTGAAAATTTGATCTAGAAGTACTGTAGTACTTTTTTCTGAAAGTGTCATTTATTGACTTGGAATCACTGCAGCAAATCTGTAATGTAAGAGAAATTTAACTCTGAAAAGTGCCTTTCAATGTTGTCATTGCTATTCGTGTTTTTCTTGTACCTTTGAGCTCTTATTCTGTCAGGCCAGAGTAAGTAGTTCTGAAAAATATTTTAATTTGAATTTTGTCTTTTTAAAACATTTTTATTCCTTACTTTAGATTTGAATGGTTGAGGAAATACACCCTCCTGGAGAACTGTTTTCATTTTCCTTTTAAACATGCTGCTAAACCTCTGTTTCCTAAACCTTTATTTTCTTCGTTGTACGAGAATTCTTTTTCATTGTGCTTTCACTACTCTCGGTGCAAAAAAATTGTAGGATTTAAATGATACAAGATCAAGTCCCTACGATTTCTCAATAAAATACATTTTTGATTATCAGCTGGGGAATCTGACAGTTACGTCCCAACGAGTTCATATAGTTGAAACGAGTTAATGTATGCTCATTTAAATCCAAAGATAGAAATAGCATTTAAAAGCTTTGATGGTTGTCTTTGGATAACTTTTTGTATAGGATGGTGCCAAATGCTTTGCACAACTCCAGGTAATTGACATCTTTAGACTTGTCTTTAGATTAGATTGTAATAGGAATTAACAGTTTGAGGAAGCTTTAAATTAGTGTTATTATCCAGGGACTTGACTACATGACTTACTCAGACCTACCTAGAAGCATGTTCTTGAAATTTTGAGAACTATTTCTGTGGTGTAGAAAACTCTCAGAATGTACTCACATGAATGACAGAAATATCATACTTGCTAGAATAAAAACGTGCATAAAAACATTTCTGACAATGTAAATAGTATTTTTCACTGGTTTTCATTGTGTTGCCAGCAATTAAAAACCTTCACAGTTTTGTATTTGCTGTGTGTTGGCTGTACTCTACGTTTTCTGTCTGAATTTCCTGTCTCTGCACTTGATGAATACATTTTCTGATATAAAAGAAAGAGGCAGATCAGTTTGTCTAAGTGGTTGCAGATTCTAAAAATGGACTTATATTAGAGACTTTTAATTAAGATCAGCTGTAGCATGCTCTATCTTTTAAACTTTTTTCTTTGCTGAAATATTAACATTGCTACAAATTCATACATTGAAATCAGAGATTATTGAATTGAAAATAGCTAGTTTGGAATAATTTTGGAAAAGATACAGGTCATGTAAAGTGAGTTACGTATAAGAAGTTGAATGCCTAAAACTGTACAGAAATTCCATCTGTTTTTGCGTAGGCATTTGTTTTAGTCTTTAAAATGGTTTTCATGAACAAGCTTGCACTGGTTTTAGTAGGAATAGGGTTAGTTGTCATCACAGTAGCTAGTTGAGCTACTTGTACCTCTTCTCGTAGAGAAGCAGCTGGGAACACAGGTGATTCTGGGAATATCAGAAACTGAAAAAGTCCTCGGCTTGATAGAAGCATTCCTTAGCAACAATCAAAACCAGTAGTGTGTTTTCAATATTTTCAGCACAAATTCAAAATTGGCCTTATACTAGCTACTGGGAGGAAAACTAACTCCATCCCATCTAAAACCAGCACAAAGTAATAGAAAAAGAAATAACTTATAAATGAAAGACATGGCAAGCTCTTTTATTTAAAACGAGTTGTCCCACTTCGTCCTGTTGTATTGCCACAGTCTGCTGCCGAGAAATATCGGGCTGAAATGTACCATAGGTCTAACTTATTCAGTCTCAGAGCAATTAATAATTTAAAAATGTTTTAGTTCTTATTGATGTTTAGCACTGTAAGTGGACAAATAGTGTATGTACTGTTAGCATCTACACAGGAAATGATCTGAGAGGAGAGGAAGAATACTAGATTTTTAATTGTTGATGAGAGCAGATGCTTTCTAGAGTAACCCATTTTCCTAAGAACTTTCTGGATTTGTATAGTAGCCTGTTTCTTGCTTTGCACACAATCACAGAATAGTAATGATGAAGTAGCAGGGATAAAACCAGCTTATTTTCTGTAGAAACTGCAATAGTGTGAAGGCTGCATCATTGAATAATGACAATATAGTAGTTAATAATGTAAGTCTTAATTT
>NW_010270102.1:0-17208 GCF_000690775.1 Eurypyga helias | reverse complement strand
CCCCAACATATTCTTCATATTCTTTTATATGCACAAGTGCATGAAAAAGAGAATAGCAAAGAAAATACATGTAGGTTTGCTTATGACTGATCAAATTTGATCATTTGCCTAAGTGAATTTCACTGTATATTCACCTGACTGTCATGGTAGTAGCTTCCTAGGACCAGTTTTAATACAATTTGGTGGAAAATGTATTGGAGCAGCAATCTGTTTACATGTAAAATGTAGAAAATGGGGTAGTAGAAGGTGTACTTGTTTCTCAAATGACAGAAGTATGGCCCTGATGCTTTTCTTTGTATACATTTTAAAGATATATTTTAAAAGATAATTTAAAAATTATTCCTGCTTATTCCACCATATTCCGTAAGAATATACTAATGTTTATGTTAGTATCGTGTTGTTATTGGGTCCTTCTTGGACCCAGGAGTTTCCTTCTAGTGTGGTGCTACTACATAGTCAGTGGTATGCAGCAGTTGTCTCTCATCTTTCATTTATACTTTCTTTTTCTGTCCTGCTTGGTGGACAGTCTCCATTTACGCTTACACGCACAATAAAGGTTAGATTAGAAGCCTGTGTCTTAATAGTAAGATGCATAACCAGGGTTTTTTTTAATGTGTTGGTTTTTGGTTTTTACTGTTGGTGGATTTTTTTAACATTGGGTTGGTGGTTTTTTTTTTTGTGTGTGTGTGGAAGATTTCGGAAGGATCTTTGTGGGGTTTTTGGGGGAAGGGGTGTAATTTTTAGTTTCTTCAGGATTCAGATTCTTCCTTGTTTTCTGATTTGATATGCTACTACCACTTAATTTGTAATACAGAAGCCATCAATGTTGCAGAAGAGGGGGGGGGAACATTTAAGTCATTAAACCAGTCCATACATCTTAATTTTTTTTTTTTCACTCCATATGTCTCTTGGATAAATTGATTTTCATGAGGTAGTGATATAAATGGCATCAGTTTGCTCCACATTGCTACAGAGTTTGTATTTTTGCAATACTTAAAAAAAGCCATGACAAAAAATATGGTCACTGAACTGTATCTCAGTATGTGTTTGATAGGTATGGGTTTTTTTCCAAGCATGAGTTGTGATTAGGCTGCTAGGGTAAATCATTAATAGAAGAGATTCCTGTTATGTATTGGAAAAAACCTTTTTCTGGTTTATGTTAACAGTGAGAGATGCGCTGCAGTCATTGGCTGTGGTGTCTCTAGAGAGAAATACTGTAGTTCATCTCAGCCCTAAGGGTACCACTTAAGCTTTGCTGAATAAACGGGTGGAATATGAACATGCAAGCAGAAAGATTGGTTTTCATTCTGATAACATCTGTAACAACTCAGAAGAATTGCCATAAGGCCATAGTGTTATTTGGTAAAATGAACATTCGTGAAATTCTAGTTTTACACATGATAGACTTCCAAAGAGCAAATTTAGCCTAAATGCATAGACAGACGTAAAAGTGAATAACATTTTTCAAGTACATGTTTGATAACAAGTAGTTTGTACAGGCATTGTATTCATCACCTTCTGAGGCTACATTCATAAAGTTGACTAGAAAACTATTTTTAAAGTTTTTAAAAGTCTTTCTCCAAGTGATGAGAACATTCCCTGGAAGAGTAGCTGAACTTTATGGTATATATGTGTTGTATTCTCCAAGAGTGTCTCCTTTTTGTTGACATGCTTGTTTCTGAAGACAGTCATCACAACACGAAGTTGCATAATTATTTTTTAGACTGCCAAGTATGCCACTGTTTATTTGTAGACATGGTGGAAGTGCTGAAAAACCTGTATCAGATTTAGCCCATAAGGGGCAGCATGACTGTAACAGGGCAGTACTGTGTGTACAGCTCCTGTTTTATTTGGTTTTAAGAAATAAGTTCTTGTAATTTTTGTACGTCTTGCTCGCTTATCTCTTCATATTCTGATGAGTTTGTGCAACCATCTAACCATTTTAGGGAATAACGTAGTGTGTGTAGACTGATTACATATAGCTGCATATATGTGAACTGTTTGCATCAGTCAATACAGATTAGCAATTTTTATATAAGTGCAGTTCTCAGAATCTGTTACAACACATATATGGTTAATATACCATATAGGAATGGGTTTTTTTTAGGGAAAACCTAGTATTTATTTTAATAATCCTACTACCTTCGTGTAGGAAAAAGCCCCTGCTAGAAAGAATTTTCATTGCCTTAAAAAAAAAAAATTAAATAGGCATGGCTGCTAACACTAAAGAAATCCTTGTGAATTTTCAGCTTACAAATAAAGAAGCAGATAGTAGACACAGCCTCCCCCCTTTTCTTTCTGAAAAAGAGTTGTAAGCTAAATAAGTGACCTAAGGGTACTACATGATACTTGCATTACATACTTTAGCTCTTAGATAAAAATGGAGCTTATAGAAAAAAGATCCTGTTGTCCTTCCTGTGAGACGGATCTCTCTCCCTTGTTGCTGGTACATGTTCTCTGGATATTTAGAGCTATAGATGTCATCCAGCTTCTGAAGGAAAAGTACCTTTTGAGACACAGCTGGTTCTCAGTCCAAGTATGGCTGGGCAGGTCTTCAGGGTCACTGGTGCTATGGATTTGAGAAGGGTTTGGTGGAGAAGGCTAAACAGCAATCAGAGTTTTCATTTGAGAATGATGAACTATTTTAAGATAGCATGGATGAAATTATTCATTATTTAATAAATATGGAAAGAGTTGGCATTCTTTGTCTTTCTGTTCCAGAAAAAAACATTTCTGTGTTTTCCTAAAGTTTTTTGTGGCTGACATGAAAAATGTCTGATTTCTATAGCTACTTATTTATTAGGAAATTTTTCATCTCTTTACAGGCCTGCGCAAAGACTCCTTTTTTGTGTTGTTTTTTTTTTTTATTTTCTGTCATGGTAAGGAGTATTTGCTGAGCACTCAGAAGCTGTGGTAGCTCAGCTGAAAAAGCAGGGATTTCAAGTCTGTGCATAGCTTGACTGGCAAATTTTGAGGGAGAAATGGCTGATGTAATGTTAGGTTGCAAGTCTATGAGAATTTAGGTTCTGTTAAAGAATCGTTAAAAAAAATAGAAAATTTACTCAACTAGCATTAAGTTGACCTAAAAAGTTACCTAAAAGTTGACCCGAAGAGGCAGATTTCTGGGATTTATGGTGTCATGTGTTGATTGACTTTGGAGCTGTTACACTTCATACAGGAGTGTTATCAATTTTTTCTCCTTCCCAGCGCACCCCCACTGCTGAGCTCACCCTGTGGTCAGAAAAAAGTTGCGTCTTTAGCCAATTCACCTCCTGGCTTAGTCTGTGACATTTGTGGGGACAGAAGCCTACAGCAAATGGAGCAACTCATCTAAATTCTCGTCAGTTATTTTCCTCCTGAGTTTGGCTTCACAGCACCCTGCCCAGTATTCCCAGTGTTTCTCTACTGGGCATCTGTGGCACCGCCTGCTTTGGGTGGGGGGCTGCAGGGCAGCCTCTGTGTGGGAAGCACACAGCCAATTCCAGCCGGCTCCAGCACCAGTGCAGGGCACGCCTGAGCCCCTCAGCCAAGATGGGGGCATCTGGGGAAAAACCTGTTCCAGAAGGGGCAAAACGCCACATGTGTGTGAGGACTAAGGGGAAAAAAGTGTGAGAAGTAGCCCTGCAAACAGCAAGGTCAGAGAAGAAGGAGGAGGGGAGGAGGGGCTGCAGATATTGGGAAGGAGATTTCCCTGGAGCCTATGGTACAGGCCATGGTGAAGCAGATATTTCCCTGCAGCCCATGGAGGAGCATGCTGGAGCAGATACCCACACTGCAGCCTGTAGAGACATAGTGCTGGAGCAGGTGGATATTCCTTGAAGGAACCATGGCACATGGAGAGCCCATGTTGGAGTAGTCATCCTAAAGCCCTGCAGCTTGTGGGAAGGACCCTTGCTGGAGGGGGGGGAGGAAGTGTGAGGAGGAAGGAGCACAGACAGTAACTGCAGTTGTGTGACCCCAGCTCCCCATTCCCCATCCTCCCTGTACCACTCGAAGAGGGAGGAGGTACAGAAGTTGAGCCTGGAAAAAAGAGGCAAAGGGGGGGTGTGTGTTCTTTCAGGTTTTGTCTTTGTTTCTCACCATCCAAATCTATTTTAATTGGCAAATAAATTACTTTTCCCCTTTGCCCATGTCAGTAATTGGTATGTGATCACTCTGTCTTTATCTCAGTGTAAGTGCTCTTTCACTTTATTTTTTTCCACCCCACTTAGGTTTTGTCTTTGCATCCAAATCTATTTTAATTGGCAAATAAATTACTTTTCCCCTTTGCCCATGTCAGTAATTGGTATGTGATCACTCTGTCTTTATCTCAGTGTAAGTGCTCTTTCACTTTATTTTTTTCCACCCCACTTCCTTTGGAGGAGCAGGAATCCCCACTTCCTTTGGAGGCGCAGGAATGAGAGAGCAGCTGGCTGGGAGTCTGGCTGCCGGCCAAGGTCAACTCTCCACAGTGTTGTGTTGACAAAGGCTACAACATTTACCAGTGTTAGCAGGCAGGACTGGATTCCATTTTGTCTCCATTCATAAAGCTGGTATATTCTGAAAATATTACACCCATGGGTGTTAACTGTGCCCCCACTGTAGAAAATAGAAACCTGGAAAGAAGTGATCTATTGAGGACTTAACGTTTGTTGTAATTTAATGAATTTATTGATTTTAGGTCTTTTGAAAATGTATGTGGCCTCAGAGAGTGTACTGTAATTTTGGGGAGAGTATGCCGTGTTTTTTCGTATAAACCCAAAGCCCTTCATCCATAAGAGCTTCCTTAATTATGGACCGTAGCATCACCAAAGTTACAATTAAAAATCAGGATGATGCAAGTCAGGAAACCCAAAAAGGGAAAGACTAAACTTCAGCCCAAGTACTTCCTGCTTGTGCATGTGGCTTTAAATATAGAATGTGTTTGTGTAGAACCTGTTTAATTGTATACTATACACATTAGTTTATTGCAAGTTTATAGCAAGCATAGTATAAACCACCAGATGGAGTAGTGTTGCCATCAGAAGTGGAAAGAGTAATACAAAGGGCATGGTTTTTCTTCCTACTTTTGTAATATAAGCTGCAAGTGTTTTTAAGGTATGGTGCCAACTTGATGTGTAAATCCATATGTTAGAACTTGTAACCATTGACTGCAGTACCTAGCTGTGTTAACACATTTCTTACTTTTTCACAATAAGGTATGTTTTAGGCTAGGGAGAGAGACTATTTTTCCTTTTTTCTTGTTGTGAGGTTTGTATTAACCTCAGTTGACAAACTGTTTGCAAATTTGATCCTCTCTCCACCCCCTTTCATTTTTTTCTTTACCTCATAACTTGTATCTGTTTGCCTTGTCATTACTTTAGGAAAGCTAATGTGAGCTACTTTTCTACTAAGTATCTGACAGTGAATTCAAATGCTTCTTGCTACAGTGCTTTAGAATTAGGAAAGAGACAGATGATCACTGTGCCAAAAATTTTATTTGAGGATTTTTCTTGCAATTTCCTTATATTTTCTGTTTCTTTTTTCTTTTTTTCCTCCCCCCTCATGTTCTCCTAGGACCTTCTTGCAGAAGAGCCTAAAAGCACTTAAAGCTTGCAGAATGAAAAGATGGCACAAGCAATGCTGGTACCACCAGGATCTGACAGCTTCTTCTATTTCACCAAGGAATCTCTTGCAGCTATTGAAAAGCGTATTGCTGATGAAACGTCTCATTGTGACAAAGATGAGCATAAAGATGATGGTGGTCATGAAGCAAATCACCCAAAACCAAGTAATGACTTGGAGGCGGGAAAGACACTGCCGTTTATTTACGGTGATATTCCTCCAGGAATGGTGTCTGAGCCCCTGGAGGACCTGGATCCATATTATATCAATAAAAAAGTAAGTGATTTATATTAAGAGTGTAGTTAGAATGCTCCTGTTGAATTCTGACGTGACAAATGCTCTTGTGTGGCAGTAGTCAGAAGCCCTGACTGAAAGTGTTACGCAGTATGTGATATATCATGTTAATAATTTTGAGTACACTATAAATATGACTGTTACTCTTAAGTTGCTTTTTTCAAAAAAGTTTTTCTTGTAATGTCTAATGTTTCCTTATGATGATATTTTAAGTTACTGGATTTTGCATTAGGTGTCCTTTAAACTTGTCAAATCTGATTGAATACTGAAGCATTTGAAAAATTCCTCTCAGTCTGGCTATTCTGTTCCTGGGGTTTCTAGGAAACATAGACAGTACCTGAGATGTAGTTCGGTAGGTAGTCTTCAGACAAAGTGCTCCTGCAGTCATCTGTCACGACGATTGGCTGTCAAACATTCCTTGAAATCTGATAGAAATTTGTTTTACAAAAAGTTAAACTCTATCTGATGAGGGATGGCTATAAGGTTTAAAAAAAAAAAAAGAAAAAAGGTTATTATCACATATTGCCAGCTTCATGTGATGCCATTTTTGTGGAATGGTAACAGCTTGTGTCACTTCCAGATGAGAGTTGGTTATACTAGGGTTTGCTTCAGGATGATTTTAATACCAGTTCCCCATCAGATAATCCCTTCCTGCACTGCCCCTTGAGGAACATGAAGACAGTACACTGGTAGGAAAATCTGAGGTCTTGTGCCCTCAATAATAGTATGTTGCAGAGCAAGTTTTTGATAGTCTCTGCATCATTCCTCTTGGAATTGTTTTATGTCTGTATGGATGCAAAGTTATGCAGAAATTTTATAAAATGCTGTGGTTTTGTTGAATGTAAAAAGGACTTGTGGCTTTGGGACTGAGTGTAAAGACTAAAACTATATGCTTTGTGTTTCAATATTGGGTCTATGTTATAGGCAGGGTATAGCCCTGAAGCCAAAATCTAAATTAATATTTAAGTATGTAATGTAACTTTTATAGATCTAGTGATAGCAAAAGGAGGAGAAAGGGTGATGACTTTGGCAAGTACAGATGAAGAAAAGATGTTTTTATATAGGCATGAGAAGTAGAATGATGTTCAGAATGAAAGCAAAATCGAGTTTACATTAAAAAGGCAGTACAAAATAAGCAGTGAGTGGTTATTTTATTATGTAAATCAATAAAATGCTATTTGAATTAGAAATGTAGAACAGGTTCTTGAATTGAAGTAGTGGATAATCAATAGATTAGTGTCTTTCATGTAAGATGTAAGATTCCTTCTAGTGGAGGGTTTCCCTGTCCATGGCAGGGTGGTTGGAACTAAATAATCTAAGATCGCTTCCAGCCTAAACCATTCTATGGTTCTACGCAAATGACCAAAGAGCTGTATTATCTGTAAGAAGCAACTAAGTTAAAGCAGTGGGTTTTTTTTCCAGTACAGAATGTTGAAGACAAATAACGAGATGTAGTTTTTTTACTTACTTTAGTTTTTGGTTTTTGAACTTCATGAATGCTACTGTCAAATTATCTATTTCTTTTACGATAGAATATAATTAGAAAACAAAGTTTTAATGTTAAAAACCTGCTTATTTCTGGATAGTGATGACTTGCAAAGACAATAAAGGCAGTAAAACCTTTATAAGCCAAGGATGTCTTACCTCAGAAGCTGAAAGTGCTGAAATGGTTAAATAATTGCTCATAAATATCCAAAAAGGGTTAATTAGGTGCCTGGTTTTGCCCTGCCAGCTCTGATACGAAGTACAAGTAATATAGCTGGATTAATTTTTAATGATAAAAATGACAATTTTTTAATTAAATTTTTAATGTAATTGCATAATCCAGGAAAATGCTGAAATGCAGATTTTGTTTAAGAGCACAGAGACCAAGAATATATGGTGTTCGGTTTTCCTTGGCATATGAAGATTTAGAATCTGATACTTGCTTGTATAATTCTATTGAAAAATGTGGCTACTTAAGTCTGTGTAAGTGCAGCCACTATTTATGGCAAGGTTGATAACATGTATCTGTAATTTCCTACTTCCTCTTCCATTCTCCCCCCCACCCCCTTCCCCGTCCCTTGTTTTTTTATTCTTAAAGACGTTTATAGTATTGAATAAAGGGAAGACAATCTTCAGGTTCAGTGCCACACCTGCCTTGTACCTTTTATCTCCTTTCAATGTTATTAGAAGAATCGCTATTAAAATTTTGGTTCATTCATATCCTTTTCAAGTGGTTTGTTAAAAATTACTGATCCTTTAAAATATTTAATTACACTGGGTTTTTTGGTTTAGTGTTTAAATGTGTTCCTGCCCTTAATTCTGTCTCTCAAAATGAATCGGATCTAAGACTTGTCACTTCACCTCTCTGATTAAATGAGGAGGAAGAGATGCACAGCATGTAGACCTATTAGAGTTAGTGGTATAACCATCATCATTGTGAAGCATCTTTGCATTATTTATGACATTGCTAGTGATAGTAAACTGATTTGTATCATGTATGTTGTCAGTACTCTATAGCTGGTCAATTGCTTGTGTTTTGTGAGATGCAAATTCAGCATTTAAAACGGATGTGTTCCTTGACTACAGTCAACGTTGTTCAGCATGCTCATTATGCTAACTATTTTGACAAACTGTGTATTTATGACATGGAATAACCTTCCAGACTGGACAAAGAATGTAGAGTAAGTATACTTCAATTAGCTAATAATTTTTAAAGTGGTTTAGAAATGAAAAGCTAAATTAAGAGCTAGACCATGTAGTTTTACTTGCCCTTGTGTGTAATATCAGTATGCTTCTTTTTCTAGCCTGGAGTTTGATCCTAGCTGCAACTCAAAGCAGCATAGACCTGCAAGCTCTAGGAAGGAAAGAAGCCATGATGTTGTTACCCTTTTTCTCAGAACAAAACTCTGGTTAATACTCTTGTTCAGAATGTTTGTGCAAGTAATTTTTTCTATGCATTCCCCATCTTGAACTGTTCCTTTAGCATTTTTATTAAAAAAAAAAAAGAAAGAAAAGAAAAGGTAGAAAATAGCCTTTCAACCTGAACTACTGATTTTCAGTGTGGAAGATGCTTTCTATGGCCCCTATGCAGCACGTTCAGTTTGCGTAACAAAACCTAAAAATGGGACACGCACCCTCTTTAAAGAAAATACCTCTGACAAGAATTATTATTTGGCATTCTCAAGTCTACCTGGTCAGCAATCAAGTCACTTAAGTAAACACTTGGTTTCACTCATGGATTTTATTTCTGACATGGCAACCATGCTGAAATTTTTAATTGAGCAAGAATATTTTCTTCATGGTAGTCATGATTATTATTATTTGTGCAGAAATTTCAGAATATCTTGTGCCCAAAACTGCAAAAATATGTTTGGGATAAAATAAATAAATAATCTTGTAGAAGAATGATGGGAAAACAAGTTTATGTGAGTTTTTAACTGCTGTTACGGCAAGTGTACTAACCACTCCTAATGAGTGATTTTCCTTTATGCCGGTGATGTTGCATCACTGAACGACAATCTTCAGCTTTTGCCTGTGTCTCTTCTCATAGGTACACTTTCACTGGAATTTATACTTTTGAATTTCTGGTAAAAATCCTTGCAAGAGGCTTCTGTATAAATGATTTTACTTGCCTTCGTGACCCCTGGAACTGGCTTGATTTTGTTGTAATTTCCTTTGCGTAAGTATATGATTTCTCTTAAAGTCAAATATCAGTTGGAACTTTATTTGAACATGTAATTATTTATTTGGATTATCTTAGCTCATTTCAAATGAACTGTGGTTGAATTTTGTTTCAACTTTCTCCATCTTAATATTTTACACTAATGTAGCCCACAGCAAAATTAGTGGACTATCCCACAGTACAAAAGAGAACTACTTTTGAACTACTAGTAACTACTGTTACTACTGAACAATCAATTTAAAATAGTATTTAAACAATATAATCAGGGAAATCTGTTTCATTTTTAATTTACATTCAATGGGAATGCTTAAGGGTGTGTTTCTTAGGGAAAACTTAATTGAAACAGGAAAATATGAATGCAAGTCTTTCATTTAAAGTTGACCCTTCCAAAAAAATACTCTGGATTACAGGTCCAGGTAAGTAGTATACACTTTAGCTTAATTCTGAATAACTGTGATTTAATCCTACAGGTATATAACAGAATTTGTAAACCTAGGCAATGTTTCAGCTCTTCGCACTTTCAGAGTATTGAGAGCTTTGAAAACTATTTCTGTAATCCCAGGTAAGAAGTAACTGTGTAAAATAGTAGGCCCTCTACATCACCTGTGTTTAATTTTGTGTGTGCTGTCATTGTGTTTGTATGTGGAATCCCTCACTACAGATATGTGACAGAGTTTGTGGACCTGGGCAATGTCTCAGCGCTGAGAACATTCAGAGTTCTCCGAGCTTTGAAAACAATATCAGTCATTCCAGGTGAGAGCGAGGTTAAACACTGAGGCTGACTGAAATTCCACAGAAGCTGAACTCTTATTTTTAACAGAAGCATCCAGGTTTTAGTCTTAACTTCAACTTGATTCCATTTTCTAATTCTCTAAAACACTCAGCCTCAGAGTTTAAGACATTCTTGCATGAGAAATTGAATTACACAGCCTGTGCGTATTTCCATTTCATTATGTCAAAGTTTATTTCCCATATTAAGGATCAAAATTATTTCGTTTCATTTTTCCTTTAACTAATGTAAATGTTAGTATTTATCAAAGACATTTGGGATTGCAAATTTCAGTCTGTTGTAAAAGTTGAATCCCTGAAAAAGACAAAGGAACAAGATAATAAAGAATAGCACGGGAATTGCATGATGTATTTCTTATCTTAAGATGCCTATCTTCACCAAACTCCACCTCCAGTTAAATAGGATGCAATCATTTCTACTGCAATGAAATTGTGTTCTGTTTTTGTTTGCTGTTAATGAACCAATACACTGTGTACTGGAATAGAATACCGGCAAAGATTTGGAGCAAGAGGCATCAAGAAGAAAATAAAATGAACAATTTTCTTTACATGTAGTTTACATGTATAGAGAGCATGAATAAGAAGTTACTTCATCATTTGAAGAGCAGGTGCTTTGGAATGTGTACTATTCATTCCCATTCATATTTTCAAACTAATTTGTCAGGACCAATGAGACTTACTGGCACCTTTTTGCTTTGGAAAATATTTGAAGACTATTTTTGTGAAGCTGTGCATGACGTTTAGTAGGTGTTAGAGTAGTTCACACTCCATTTTATCTTAGATAAATATTTAATAAAAATCTGCATCTGTTTACAGGCTTGAAGACTATCGTTGGAGCCCTAATTCAGTCTGTGAAGAAGCTCTCGGACGTTATGATCCTGACTGTGTTTTGTCTGAGTGTATTTGCACTAATAGGGCTGCAGCTGTTCATGGGCAACTTGAAGAATAAATGCTTGTTATGGCCATCAGAAAACTCAACATCTTTTGAAGAATACCTAGCTCCGTACTTTAATGGTACGGTGTTTGATTGGACGGCATACATTGATAATGAAAGTAAGAAAAACTGTTCTAACTTGATAAAATCTTTGTGTATAAACACACACAAGATTACTGTTTCATGCTATAGGCTGAAGACAAAATTCAATTATGTATAACACAAGAATGTATGTGTATAACAGCTTTCAATTGCTAAAAGATTTGATTAATTTTTGTTTGTCCTGGAAGTGGATTTACAGGGTGTCGCTCAGTACTTAATTGTAGAAGTAGTATATTTAAGTAAAAAGAAATTAGTATAATGATGGATGCTAGCTTTCCTCCTCACTAACCCCAGAGTAAAAGAAAATACTGTTGTTGTACACTGTTTTCATGAGTCATATTTCCTTCCTTACTTAAAAATGGAGATTAAGATTCTCTGCTATTTTCTGTATCTTCAAATTTTCTTTCTATACTTCTGAATTGCTAAAGTTCTGGAAATTCTGTGATTGTTTTTTTACATTTTCTGTGCAACCTATCATTTTAGCTAGCTTATTTGCCTAAGAGAGGGTGCAAAAATGGAACAATTGTGAACAATTTTGGCTGATAGTTTATCTGCTGTAAAACACTTGTAAATCTTCTCTTCAAATACAGTATATAGATTCTGTATTCGCATTTCCCACTAAGTAGCAATTTAAAACTAAAAGACAGAAGTAAAATCTTCCAGAATGTCAGTTGCTTCCTATGCTACAACTGTTGACTTTCCTGGGATACTGATGCAGGCAAGGCAGTTCCATCTAGTTGTGTTTATATTCCTTCTTTCTTATAAAACCTGTTCTTAATCATTTGTATGTATCAGTTGCATTATAATGTCACTGGGCTCAGTTGTGGGTCCTCCTAATATTTTTTTCAGCATATCATATGCTGGTCAGCTGTGACTGAGAGTGAATACCCTCTAGTGGCTTCTCTTAGCATCTGTGTGTTTTCATTTCAAGGCCACATTCACCTTTTGAAAAGATACGCACAGATCTTGGATCCACATGTTGAAGTATTGGCACCTGTCATTTAGATCAGTGTCTGAACATTTAGAGTTTTGGCCAGCTCTAACTAATGGAAGTAATAGGATTATAATTTTTCTAACATTGTATAAGTACTGTTATTGCATGGTAGGATTTTGGCATCACTAGATTTAAGTGTTTGGTTTAGAATCCTCCTATCCTCATATATCCTTCATCCTGTGGGCTGTTTCTGATTATTTACTAAAATAGTGTTTCACCCTGTGAAAACTAGCACTGTTTTTCAGCTTGAAAGGTACACTGAGAATATTAATTGAGAATGATGGAAGATGAGTTTAGTTGGGATAAGATTTTTTCCTAGTTCTCTCTCTCTTTTCCAGATCTCAGTGCCTGGATATTCTTATGGTGGAAAGCTTATAATTGTGTCCAGTCAGAACCTCTCTTGTTTCAAACTATGCCCATAGTCTGTCATTCTCCTGCCACACACGAGTGAGAAGAACCTGTCTCTGTCCCCTTGATAATCTTCTCATAATTGCTGGATGCTTTCTACCAACTCTGTCCACAGCCTTCCCTTCCCCAGGCCGAACAAAATTAGGTCCCTCAGCCCCTCCTCACAGGGCAAATGCTGCAGGCTCTTCATCATCTTGGTGGCCGCCTGCTGAATCACATCTTTCTTGCACTGGCGCAGCCAAACCTGGAGAGAATATTCTAGGTACAGTCTGGTGAGTGCTGAGCTGAGTGGGACAGTCAGTTCCCTCGCTTTGCAAGCCGTGCTTTGTTCATGCGGCCCAGAAGGCTGTAGCCCTTCTTGACTGCCAGGGCATGGTGCTGGCTCCCCCTCACCTTCCTGCCTCTACGCCAAGACTCTCAGGGCCTTTTCTGCAGAGCTGCTCCCCAGCAGGTCAGCTCCCAGCCTGTATCTTTGCGAGGGGCTCTTGCTTCCCAGGTACACAGGTCTGTGTTTGTCTTTGCCAAATTTTGTGTCTCTCCTGTCAGCCCTTTTCTGCAGCCTGCCTAGGTCCCTCTGAATGGGGTCTGCCCTCACTCGTATCAACTTCTTCCCCAGTTTGTTATCTTTCTATCTGTGGGGTTTTTTTTCCAGACAGCAGACTTGTTAATTATCCATAAACAATACATCATTTTATTTCTGAAGGCTACCACCTTATAATTAAAAGGAAAATTCTGTAAAGTTGTCTATAGTACAGCAGTGGTTATAACATTGTCACTGGAACATCCATCTTCCTTTTAAACGCTACCTTCATATTTTCAGTCACAGATGTGATAGAAATGTTATTCTAACTTCAAAACTGTTATCCAGACACTGTAAAAATAGGTCCATTTTAAATAAGATGGACATTAATTGTCTGATTAAAATCTACCTACTGAATAAGAGGAGTTTTAAGCTTTGTGCTTTCTTTCTGTCATTTACTGAACAGATTTTGGAAGTATATTCAGTGTTTGCTGTGACTCAAGAAGACTATATGCAATATATGTTCTTCTAATCATTGTTCTAGGATTTTATTTTTACATTGTGTTTTTATTTTATTCTTTAATTTTGAAGCTTTACTTAACAGTGTTATGTGCCGGTATTTGAACCCATTACTGGGGAAACATGGATGCGAGACTATGAACATTCAAACCATAATAACTTGAATCTAGGTTCATCCTCAAAAAACCCTCTAAAAAACCCAACTCCTTATGTTTATCATCATGTTGTTTCCTATTTTATCTTTAGGTCATTTTTATCGCTTAGAAGGAGAAAAGGATTTTCTGCTTTGTGGCAATAGCTCAGATGCAGGGTAAGTGTCATGGTTTAGCCCCATCAGCAACTGAGCACCACACAGCTGCTCACTCACCTCCTTCCTCCTCCAGTGGGATGGGGGAGAGAATTGGAGGTAAAAGATGAGCAGATTTGTGGGTTGAGATAATAACAGTTTAATAATTAAAAAGTAAATGAAATAACAATACTGCTGCTGCTACTACTACTAAAATGTAATGAAAATACTACTACTAATGATGATAATAATAACTACTAATGATAATAATAATATGTAATTAAAAAAAAAAAAAAAGGAAGGAAAACAAAATGATAAAACTGCTCACCACTGGCCAGTCGATGCCCAGGTGAGTCTCCTCCGCCAACTTCCTCAGCTTACATATTGAGCATGATATTTGATGGCATGAAATGTCCTTTTGGTCAGTATGGGTGAGTTGTCTGGCCTGCTTCCCCTCCCAGCTTCTTGTAGAGGTGAAACTGGGAACGCAGGCACAGTATCAGAAACAGAAAAAGTCCTTGGCTTGATGTAAACATTCCTTAACAACAACCAAACCAACAGCTTGTTATCAACATTCTTCTCCACACAAACCCAAAACATGGCCTCATACTAGCTACTGTGAGGAAAATCATTTCTATCCCAACTAAAATCAGCACAGACACGTACACTAGAAGTTACATTACTACCTGTAAAATGTAAAAAATATCACTCTAAACTTAAAAAGCTAATTTAGCTACCTAACTTCATGGGCAATATGTGATCATGGTTCATAGTAAGTGTAAACCCTTGGATGAGTAAAAATGTTAAATAAGAAAATACTTCACTGTAAGTTTCCTTTAAAAACTCTTATGTAACTAGAAAATTACATTTCAGCAGATAGGTACTGCATTATCATTGACTTAAAAACATACTTTATCATGTGTTTCATGCCATTTCTCATGTCTAAAATAGATGTGGGCGAGTAGGATTTATGGCCAACTTTGGGGAAGACATCTTCAAGATTTTTCTGTCTGTGGGCTTCATGGTATAGCCCTGTCTTGCTCTTTCTTCATCAAAATTCTTTGTATCAAAATCACGTAATTCATTATTCTAACGGTTGTTTATCTCTTTAAAACTGATATATTTAAATCCTTTTTTTTAAACATTTTGTGTCTATCTGTAATTAACTATCAGACAATTTTATGTATGTGTGTGTAAATACACATCTAATATACATGCATATATATGAAAAGAAATCTTAATAATATCTTTCTGTGGAGAATTTGGAGGTAAGAACCTCTTCTACCCTTCAAGAATGGACTTGTAGCTGAAACTGTGTCCACAGTTGATATCAAGACTTGATATGTACAGTTCTAGGAGATAAAAATATCACTATGATGATTATTTGCTGTTGAGGAATTGGTAAAATTTGTTAATTTGACTTGACTAATTCCCAAACCTGAAGAAACCAAGAAATCTGGTATGCCAACCCTGCTGACAGACAAAATTTAGCATAGAATATGTATACTGACTTTTTGGGGGTTTTTTTTTGCATGGAAGTATTCACTTCATGGAATCTGTTAAGTGAATGCATTGTTTCCAATGAAGAGGTGTCAGCAGAGGTAATACCAAACTGTTGGGAGTATGTTTTATTTTGTGTATAATCATGAAAGAAGGTCAGAAGAAAGATCTTAATTTGCTTGTTTATTCTTTAAAGAACACTTCATTTCCTTGCTAATTTTTAAAATGTTGTAAGTCAAAAAATAGCAGCCCTCTTCACAGATTAGGTCTAATGAATGTTCTTAGTAGCTCAAGGTTCAATAATTTAAAAACAATTTTAGTATTATATTTTTTTAAAAACATTGCTTCACTTTTTCTCCCCCCCCCTCCTAGTAAATGTCCAGAAGAGTTTATCTGTGTGAAGGCTGGTAGAAACCCCAACTATGGATATACTAGCTTTGACACATTCAGTTGGGCTTTCTTGTCCCTGTTTCGGCTGATGACACAGGACTTCTGGGAAAATCTTTATCGGCTGGTGAGTGTAGAGTAAATAATTGTGGTTAGTGTCATACTGCCCCCAAATCACACACGGAATATCATATTTATATGGCATACCGCTGGTATTGTTAGCAATTGAAAATGAACAGTAATTATGAAAGGTAGCAAAATCAGTTGTAGAATGAAGCAGGCATGGGCACTTCATACAGAATCTGACATGATTCCTGAAGAGGCACATGAGGGTTTTTTCTAATCCTGTATTTAATTTTTACAGTGTATGTTTCTATTTGTGCTTTATGATAAAATCATGTTATCAAGAACTTTAATATAGAGTTTAAATTCTAAAATACTCTGTGACAGCAAAATCTGAATCTTAGTTTCTGTACTTTGAGTCCTATTTTTGATAACTAAGAATGAATTTTTTTTCTATAAATTACTTTTCTTACAATAGCTTTTCACTACATCTTGTGTGAAAATCTGTTACTTGTAATAAGTCTTTCAGTTACTTAATCAATTGTGCCATCTTTAATTCTTTTGGTTATTTCAAGGGGAAAGCATGCTAATATATGGTAAGCATCCTAAGCATCTAACTGGTGAGCTGTGATTTACATTAATTACTCTGATCCCACATCCTTTTCAAGACTATTAGGCATTAAGAGGTTTGTCTCAAAGCAGCATGATCTTTAAACATGTTTTTTGCATACATGAATGCTCCCTTTAGTTTGATTACTTTGTAATTCAGAAAGCTTGTATGATCTTATTACAGAAGGAAGAACAACTCAGTAATAGTTTTACACTTTTACAAGTAAATGCTTATGAACTGCAGAACTGCTGCATGTCTTCACCAGATGAATAATTTCTCTTCTTCTCCTACCTATAGACGCTACGAGCTGTTGGCAAAACGTACATGATATTTTTTGTTCTGGTCATTTTTCTGGGTTCTTTCTATTTGATTAACTTGATTTTGGCTGTGGTTGCCATGGCCTATGAAGAACAAAATCAAGCAACTATGGTTGAAGCAGAACAGAGGGAGGCAGACTTACAGCACATGCTTGAACAGCTGAGGAAGCAGCAGGAAGAAGCTCAGGTATTATCAAACAGAAGTTTGAGCTTTGGTATAGAATCATAGAATGGT
>NW_010270101.1:10138-23140 GCF_000690775.1 Eurypyga helias | reverse complement strand
GCTCCTGGCCCGGGGGCTCTGTCCACGGGAGGCACGGGGAGGGTTGAGGGGTGACCGGGAGGGAGCTGGCAGGAGGTTGCTGCTCCTCCTCGCCTGTGCCGCGTCGCCCCTGAGCGCTGGGAGGGCCTGGGTTAACGGGCGGGACTGGGGTCACTGGGGAGGGTGGGCGGAACGGAAGGGAAGGGAGAGCGGGTGTTGGAGGAAAACCGGAACGGTGATGGGGTGGAATAAGGGCTGAGGGCCGTCTGGGGCCTGGCACTTGGAGGCCGGTGTGGGCATACGGAGGACGGCAGTGGGTAACTCGAATAACACTAATCTCTAACATGAAGCGGTGGGAATTCAGCTTCTTTGGCCTTGAAGGAGGAAGGCTCTGGAAGGATGAGCTAACAGTTTTCAGCGTGCTTGAAAGAGGACACTGGTGCTTTTCTGTATCTCTTGTGGGAAGGATGTGAAGAAATCGTCTCAATTTGCAATGGTGGTGACTTAGCTCGGTTGCTTGCAAAGGCTTTGTAAAGGGTACAGCGTAGAAATAGGTGCAGCTTTTTAAAAACAGGTTGGATAGATAGTCCGAAGTTGGAGGCTGTTTTCTCTTCCTGGTGCTGAGCTGTATTGCAAAATCACCTTTGCACCAGAGCTGCGAGGCACCATCTTTGGGCATTCAAGGGCAGGAGGAGTCCTGGGTGGAATATGATACTTGCTCTGTAGGGGCTGTGCTGCGTTGGGTTTGGGGTTGTGTGGTGTACACACCTGTTGCCTTTCACAGCACAAAGCTGTGCTGACCTTGGAAGCACCTACCCTACAGCATTACCTTCTCTGCAGCTGGCAATCCCTGAGTGTTGGTAGCACAGTCCTTTTGTCAGACCAAAAGAAGAGCTTTGTGTGGGAGCTCAGATTAAACTGTTCACAAACCACTGGTTCTGCACATGTGGCACAACTTATTTTCGTTGTGTTTGAGTGCGAGAACTTAGGGTGGAGGAGACCTCAAGAGATTCTACAGTCTAATATCTATTTGCCTTTTTAAAATGTGCTACTACTAACAGGCAGGTCCTGGTAGGAGTGGGAATTCTTCCTCAGACTTTAATTAGGTGCTATGAAAACGCAGAATGCAGATGTTTATTGCCTTAATTAACTCCTGGTTTTAAGATGAGCAACAGCCGGTAGATGTGAGTGTCAAGGAACTGCCTGAGTCCCACGAAACAGCAGTGCTCAGTCAGATAGCTGGTAGCCTCTAAAGGCTTTTATTTTATAGGCACTATTGCTACACAGAACTTGAGAAAGAAGTTTGAAGGGAAGTGATAACTTCCTGGTGATTTTTGGTACCTTTGCTCTGTTATAAGGTGGCTTTGTAGACATGGTGTGTATTTTTTGGGTATGTGTTTACCAACTTGTATCCATATTGTTGAAAGAGGTTTTTACTTATGTAGTTATTTGCTGGGTATCTGTTTCAGGTATAACTTGGGTGCTGGTGTATCGAACAGACAAGTACAAGAGGTTAAAGGCTGAAGTGGAAAAACAGAGCAAGAAATGTAAGTACTTCTTGGGTGTCAGAGAATGTGTCTTGCTGCTCATGTTACATCCTGCTTTAGCAGGTGTCAAATTGAATATCTGCCTCTTGTGCTAAGGGAGAGGTCTTTCTTCAGCTTGGATTTCATAGAAACCTAATTTCACAAGTTCCACAAATCTGTACTGAGAGGAATTATTTCTGCCCCTAATTCTTATCTTTTTCTGGAGGGAAGGCTAGCACAAAGACCTGTTGTGTTGTCTGAAGTGCCCCACTTGATGGAGGACAGGAGGGAGCAAGAGATCAGTATGGGCATCTGTCTGAATGTGAGTAGCCAGTGCCTATACGTAGATTCCTTGAGGTGCCTGAAATAAAGTGCAAAGATGCAGTTTCTGCTTTTCAGGGGCAGTGGTGAATTTGAGTTACTTAGTGAGGAGGAACAAGGGTTGAATAATGAATACCATGAGAGGAAAGCATTTTATGTAAAGAGTAAAAGTGATGATTGATTGTGGTGAATGAGTAAAGAGCAAGTCACGAGAGAAAAATCTGAGCTATTAGCTGATAGAAAAAATTACACTAGTGTAAACTGGAGACAAGTAAATTGTGTAGGAAAAGAATCCCAAGTTGTTTTCCTAGGGAAGGTATCTGAGAGGTCTGGGAGGGGTTGAATAAAGGAGGAAGGGAAAAGGGAGCTGAGAGTGAGCAGTTAGAAGTATGCATTGGAATGGTAAACAGGAGGGTCTGAGCGTGGAGTGTTTCAATCGGAAGCCAAGGAGCAGAGGTAAAGTTCAGTTGACCTTTCAGACTGTATGTACCCTACGAGTCGCTGCAGTAAGAGGCAGCACACAGCAGCTGGGCCAAACGTGAGCTGGTGTTTGTTACCTGGCAGATCGTCAAGGGATGTGATTCTGCCCCTCTGCGCTGCTCTTGTGAGACCCCATCTGGAGTGCTGCATCCAGCTGTGGAAACCACAGCATAAGAAGGATATAGACCAGTTGGAGCGAGTCCAGAGGAGTCCACAAAGATGCCCCGAGGGCTGGAGCCCCTCTGCTATGGGGACAGGCTGGGACAGTTGGGGTGTTCAGCCGGGAGAAGGGAAGGCTCTGGGGAGATCTTATTGTGGCATTTCAATACTTAAAGGGGGCTTATAAGTAGATGGGGACAGACTTTTTAGCAGGGCCTGTTGTGATACGACAAGGGGTAAAGGTTTTAATCTAATAAAGTGTATACTTAGAATAGATGAAAAGCAAAAGTATTTATGATGAAACACCAGAACAGGTTGCCCAGAGAGGTGGGAGATGCCCCATCCCTGGAAACATTCAAGGTCAGGTGGGACAGGGTTCTGAGCAACCTGATCCAGCTGAAGACATCCCTGCCCATGGCAGGGGGGGTGGGGTGATTTTGAAGGTCCCTGCCAACCCAAACCAGTCTGTGATTCTATTAAATATTTTGCCACGATGTCAGCATTCTTAGTGTGTGAGCGAACATCAAAACGCCTTCTTTTCAGTTTGTTTTGCCCAGGAGAAGGCTGGAATAAGACTGGAGAGTTGAAGTGTAGTCATGCTTGTGTCACAGCTCCTAAATTAGGGGCTTTTGTCATCGCACCGGTATCGGCTGGGGGTTGTATCACTGCCTGGCTCGCTTTAGTCCCACTTGGCTGACAAAAATGTGTCGGGTAGAATTAGCCCCAGCGGAGTGAGTTACAGAAGTAGTTGAAACCCAGCTGAAAACTTAATGTGCTGGTATGTTTGTGCTGTGGAACTCCAAAAGCAGTTAGTAAGGCTTAATCTCTGCGGCTTAATGATTGCTGTAAGAGTTTAATGCTGTTTGGTTTTGTAGCTCTCCTGGTATCTAGGCTATGATCTGCAAAGGGAAAGATGTGAGGTTCATGCATCTGAATTAGTTTCTTACCTCCTCCTTTGATTTCCCCACCCCCAGCAAAAAAAAAAAAAGTAAAACTGAATAAGGAGTCACTAAAATTCACTTCGCTTTTTTATGTTTTGCCCTCCTGTGCTAAGGACAGCTGGTTGACCTGACAGCTTACAGACAACTTGCAAAGTAGCCCACTTGAGCCACACCTTTCAACTGTTATCTAACACATCTGAAACAGGAAAAAACATTCGAGACCTTTTAAGCTCTCCCTTGAGAGTCCTAGCAGTCCTTAGGATTTGCAAAAACAAATGGACAAGTAGCTGTTTGAGCAGACATTGTTACTCAAGTCCCTCATCCCTTCCTGTCCTCTGGTTTCTACTGAGAGGCACAGCACGGTCTGAGCTGCGGCGGCGATCGTAGTTAGTGTTCTGAGGTAAACGTAGGGGTAAGTTTGCAAGGCTGAAGGCAGTCTCTAGAATTTCTGCTGCGTTGTCACATCTGTTCCCACGGGCAGGCTTGTGAGACTGCCTGGCAGTTACTTGTTCTGCTGAAGCCATCTGGGCTGTCGAGTTCCTCAGGGGTGGCGTAAGGCTCAGTAGCACTGTCCAGAGTGAAGCTGGGGTCTGGAGGAGCCCTCTGTTAGGATTGGGAGCAGTAGGTAGGCCTGAAAAGAGTCAGTGTTGTCCAGCTGGGTTTAGAGTTGGGGGCCGTGAGGTTGGGATGGACTGATTGAGATCCCCCAGCTGGATTTGGCATGAGGATGGCTATGGAGAGAGTGTTCTGTGAGCGTGGGTTGTGTTGTCATCTGGCACCTCTCTCCAGCATTCCCTCTGAGCTGACTTCCTTGTTTTTTCCCCTTGTGCTAGCCTGCCCATCAGAGATATACTCGTTCTTTGGAACAAAACAACTGTCTTGCTGTATTACCGCAGAAGAGACAATGTTTGGGTAGCTTGTCTGGGCTAGTGTGGTTTTCTTGGCAGTTCTGAGTCGCACGTGTCGGCGTTTCGGAACGCAGTGCTTCAAATTGTGTGACTTGAAATGAAGGTAGCCAGCCTTCCACCTGCCTTTTGAAATTAAGGCTAGAAGGTATGTGCTGAGCTACTGCTTTGTGTGGGAGAAGAGTCTTAATGCTCAGGTCTCTGAGATGATTCTGTGAGCAAACAAGGAGCCGAGTCTGATGAGTTGTACAGATACAGAGTTTAGAGTAAAAAAGGGCTGCTGTCTGTTAGCCCATAGCCATGCCTTATTATCCTCACTCCTTCTAGTACTCTTGCCCTGAAATTGTCTCTTGCTCCCTGGAAAAGCTGCTCTTGCTGTCAGAAGAGCGTTGGCAGATGAGCAGCCTGCTTCCTGTGGTACCAGTTCACAGCACTGACTTTACATTAGCCTTTTTTTGCCAGGGTGGTAGTTGTTTGCAGACACTTGGTGTCTGATTTGGGGTCTTAGTGACTTTGGGCTTAGGCTCCTCCTTTAAAATACTGGAAATGCTTCAGTGCTAATGAACTGAAGAATGGGAAGGCTGTGAGTGACTGCTTGGACAGCATTTCCCCTGAGAATGCCTGTCTGTGAAGAAGGGATGTACGAGAACACAGGCTTTCCTGTGTTCTGCTTCCCACTGCAGATAATCGGGAGCGGAGCTTGCCACAAAGCTCTTTTCATTACACTTGCTGAATCAAAAGTACTGTCTAGTACTAGTGACAAATCAGCAAGGGTCGTTGAGCCAAAATTGTCCCCAGACTGCTCAATTAACAATGTAGTGGGCTCTTGACAGAGCATGAAGTTAACCCTTTAAATATTCTGGTGTCTCAGCCAGGGGGTTGAATTTTTAAGATTATTTTTAAGCGTTTGGGTCTTTGCAGCTTGTCAATTCTAAACATGCTCTTGCTTATCCCTTGCTTCCTTGTGTGCCCCTGTTCTCTAAAGGAATCAAATGTTTTGTTTGGTGTGTGGAAAGGGGGCAGTGGCATCCCTGTGTAGAAATGATGGAATGTCTTTCTTTTTGCTTGGCAGTGGAAAAGAAGAAGGAAACGATAACTGAATCAGCAGGCCGACAGCAGAAAAAGAAAATAGGTAAGGCTGGGAGAGGAGTGTGGTGGCCCAAGAATGAGGGAAAGTTGGGAAACTTAAAGGAGTGATGATCCTTTCCTTACTTGAAAAGTATTTATTTCAAGTGGTACTAGAGCTGATTCTTGGCCTGATGGCTGGAATATGAATACTTATGCCTTAGGGACAGGAGACATCTAGCCTCCTGATGGCTTTAGTCAAGTGCAGGGAAGTGCAGCAGCACTTGTTGCTGAACTGGTTGCCTTTCTCTCCAATTTCAGCCTTTATATCCATGACTGGTTTTAACTTCTGTTGTCAAAGCTCTTTGCTGCAGTGCACTGTCAACTTGCAGTAGCTATATGACACTAATTTTTGAATCTTTTGGGTTTTTTCCCCTCATTTGAATACTTCAGAGGTGAAGGTGTTTGCATGTTAACTCTAACTGTGCTTAGATGCACTTCAAGTTCATTAGATCAGTTTTGCTCAGTTTTTTTTTAGTGTTTTACTTTTCCATTCTCTTTCACTGTCAATAAGCTTAAGCCTTCCTGGGTAAAGGTAACTCCTTGAGTATTGAACTATGCAAGAGCAACATGGGAGATGTTTAATGGACATGAGCTTTAGAACGTTGTGTTATCTGCAAGACTCTAAAGTAAATCGTGCAGCAAAGCCCAGTTAAATTATTACAGAACTCACGGCGAGAACACTTCTGAGAGCTCCTGGGAGTTGGTTTCCTCATTCCTCTGTAACACCAGGTAGCTGGATTAGTCATTTGATCTGTACAAAGCTTGGGAATAACTGCAAACATATCTTCAAACAGTTCTTCCTAGGTATGAAACCTGTTATCATTAGACTCCTGGAGGGGCAGGAGCCAAAATTCTTCCTCTCGTGCATTTTCAGTTCTTGATCTGGAATAATCCCTGCATGGGATGAATACTACGTGCTGCTGTTGGATACGGTCACTTCTGAATATGTGGCAATGAATTTTTTTTTTTTTGCGAGGCACCATCCAAGCTCTGTTCCTAGCAGCGAATATTTTACTTGTCCTTGGACTAAACTAATAAACAGCAAAATCTGAGGAATTCAGATGCTCTACCATTTTTTTTTATACACTGAAATAATCTTGTTTTGCAAATGAAAAACAAAGCACAAAGGGACTAAGAACAGAACTTAGGAAATGACCACTGATTTTGTTTGCTGTGATGCATGCTGGCCAAGCCTAACACTGAGACTGATTTTGGTTTTTTGCGAGTGCAGCACAACGTCAGTGTCTCATTTGTTTTAAGGCAAAGCCAAATTCTTGGTGTTTCTGAAAAATCAGGCCCTAAATGTCAAACTGGATATCCAGAAAATGACTCACTTTAACTTCTTTTGGAATCTTTGATCCCAGTAACTTACTGGACGTCAGATCATTCTGCAAGATGTGGTGGTGTTGTAACAGCAAATTTACTTTTCCGGGGTTCCTACCATTCTAGTTAAAACCCCAAACCAAATAAGCTGAGGCTTTACAGATAAGGCACAGCTTGGTGGAGACCTACCTCGGTTGCCATCTGTCTCGTGCGCAGAATAAGGCAGAAGGGGCGTGTGTGGCGTTACGTCAGGGACGAATCATGCGTGTGCACAAGGTGCAAGGCTTAATCTGGTGTTTCCTACTTATGAAGCTTCTTATTTAGGTGTAAGGTGAACCAACTGCGCTCATGCTGTGTCTAAACCACCTCTCACACTGCTGGAACAGCACACTTCTCCCATTATGGTGCAGCCTTTTGTCATTACAGCTTAAAGAGTGTGTTTGTGAGCTTGAACTCTGCTACTGCATCTGTGTGCCCCTAGAAGAAAAGGCAGTGACATTCCTAGGGGTCCACATGAGCACTGGGCAGGCAGCAAAACAAACCCCCAAAAAACCAATGCAGACAAATAATATTATTGCTGTATTCCTGTATCTTCATGGTTTGTGTTCCCATGAGCAGAATGAGATTTTGGACTCCAGGGTGCTGCTTGTTGACCCAGTCCTCTTTCTCTGTGCCTCTACGCAGGTCTGTAGTAAAGTACTTAAATGCTGCTTATGTATGACTTGGGCAGGAGTAGACAATCTGTGTAAGGTGGTAGGACACCCGGAGCCTGATTGGGTTGAATTTGTAGAAATGGGTGAGAAACGGGTCAGGTATATTGGAGGATCAGGGCTGGATTCTTTATCGCTGTGTAACCTTTAGCCCATCTAAATAGATGGTTAGTTATGTAGCGGAGGGGGAAAAAACAAGTATTTGTGCCAAATGTGATTCCTGAAGAGCTGGCCTGTGGTTGCTGAAATGTCCCAAACGTGTTTCCGGAAGAGCTGGCCTGTGGTTTCTCCTGAAGAGCTGGCCTGTGGTTGCTGAAATGTCCCAAACAGAATTCTCCACCTGAGTCAGGAAGCAGGTGTCTGGAAAGTTCCTGCCAGAGGGGATGGTTTGTCGTTAGGAGCAATTGCAAGTAGTGGTGAGGATTCTAAGAAAGTGGGTAGAGGTGTTGCTTTTGGTAACATTTACTGAGAGTCCCTGTATTTGGTAGGGGCCTGAAAGATAATTGAGCTGCTGTGCTGTGGCCCTCTTGTACTGAAACTTCAGCAGGGGTCTGCTGGACAGCTGGCATGCTGGGTAGCCCTTGAGAGTCCTTCTGCATCCCCCACTCTCTTCACTGATGCTGTTCTTTGGATGTGGATGATGAGGAAGCATCCATACTTCAACTAGGTGTTGCTTCCAAGCCCTGGCTGCCCCTCTGGATCCTCAGTCTGAGAGAAGCACAGTGGACAAGGGGTGATGAGAATGCGGGACAAGAAAGGTGATGGGTGGTGGGATAATGCTTGAGGCCAGAGCAGCCCTCCAGCGAGGGGCATGGAAAATGTTCTCCCAGACAGCTGGGCATCTTTTGAAGTTAGTGATGACTTAAGGACAGACTTAGAAAGCCCTGGGCTGTATCAGAAGTGTGGCCAGCAGGGCAAGGGAGGGGATTCTGCCCCTCTACTCTGCTCTGGTGAGACCCCACCTGCAGTTCTGCATCCAGCTCTGGAGCCCCCAACCTCAGAAGGATATAGACCGGTTGGAGTGAGTCCAGAGGAGGCCAGGAAGATGCTCCGAGGGCTGGAGCCCCTCTGCTATGGGGACAGGCTGGGAGAGTTGGGCTTGTTCAGCCTGGAGAAGAGAAGGCTCCGGGGAGACCTTATAGCACCTTCCAGTACCTGAAGGGGCTACAAGGAAGCTGGGGGGGACTTTTTACAAGGGCCTGTAGTGACAGGACAAGGGGTAACGGGGTTAAATTGAAAGTGGGGAGGTTTAGATTGGATATCAGGCAGAAATTCTTCCCGGAGAGGGTGGGGAGGCGCTGGGACAGGTTGCCCAGAGGAGCTGTGGATGCCCCATCCCTGGACGTGTCCAAGGCCAGGCTGGCTGAGGCTTGGAGCAACCTGGGCTAGTGGAAGGGGTCCCTGCCCATGGCAGGGGGTTGGAACTAGATGATCTTCAAGGTCCCCACTGACCCAAACCATTCTGATTCCCAAAGTAGTATTTTTAAGTATTCTCTGCAAAGCATAGTAATACAGACATTACTGAAATTAATCTAGAAAACACTTTTCCGCTTTGGTGAATCTTTTAGCTGTGACAAAGTCCAAAATTCATTACTAAGACCAGCAGGACGTTAGCCTTGCTGCAGTGCAGCTCCCGGTTCCGTGTAAGGTTTTGGAGTCCCTTCTGACACCTCCAAAATGAAATCCTTGTGTAACGTGTTTATAACGGTGTGCCTGGCGTGCAGCAAACGGAGACCGCTCTCTTTCGGAAGCGTGATGTAGCGGCGCTGTTTTTGTTTTCTGGCAGCGTTGCTCGTGCTGCTCTGTCGGTTGAGTTAGCAAATCTGACATTCTGTGCATTTCTTTCAAAAGTGCTGAATGTGTGATTCTGGCCGCCTCCTCCTTTGTGCCTGCTTTGCTGCAGGTTGCTGTGATGGAGCAGCAGTTGCCTGTGTACGGGTTTTCACTTTAAGCTGTCTGGCATAGAGAGCTGGAGTTGGTTTTGGAAGTGTTATTTGTTTGGAGAGCCAAGAAGGTTAAGTCTTCCTGGAAATGAAAACACTCTGGTTTCTAGGCTGGTGTAACTGATTATAACTGTTGTTGTTTTTCTCTTTCCAGAGAGACAAGAAGAGAAACTGAAGAATAACAACAGGGACCTTTCAATGGTAAGAAAATTAAGTACGGTTCCTGACTGCTGAAGATTTCAGTCAGCTTTTCAACACACAAACTTTGTTCGGTTGACAGACATAGCTGCTTTTTCTCCTGACATGTCCTTCTGGATCATCTCTAATAGCTGCAGATTTTAGTGTGAGCCACAGAGTTCTCCAGCAGTTACTCCCTGATCTCATGCCCAACCTTAGCTATTTTCATCTTTATAAGTCTCCGTGAGGTTTTCAAAGTAGAATTTGTCTGAATTTCTCTTGTAAGTCCTGTCTTCATAAAGAGCACCTGCTGGTTGGTTGTAGAGGCTTAAGGAGAAAAACCAACCTGTAGAAGGTAACAGGACAATTCTTGAGCACTTTTTGGTTTGGGGTGGGGGTGGGGTTGTTTGGTGTGGTGGTTTTTTTTGGTTTGTGTTTCCCCCCCCCAAGCAGCTTTTCACATCAGTGGTCCACTCTGTGGCTGCCTTTGTATTCAGGTGTTGACTGGAGAACTCCCAAAGGGAAGTTTGGTCACTCTTACAATCCCTCTGGCCTTCTAGGTCATCTTTTTTTCCTCCTAGACTCCAGTGATGTTGCATAAAGCCTGTTCTTAAGGATCTGAGCCCATAATCCTTCAGCATAGGTCCATGTTGATTATTTCTGACCTTTCTGCTTGCAGGTTCGGATGAAATCCATGTTTGCCATTGGCTTCTGCTTCACTGCCTTGATGGGAATGTTTAACTCCATGTAAGTATTAACTTTCTGGGTTTTTCTTAAATTTCAGTGGTGAATATATTCTCTACCTTCCCTGTATCACCCAGAGTGTTAGAGTGGCAGAGTCCCTCCAAGAACCACAACTAGTCCATATAAAACAGACCAGTGTTTTCGCCTGAAGACGTGGTGGTTGGGTCACCACACGCATGCTCTGCTCAGGAGGGAGCACTGCATGCTGAATGCAATCAAATCGAACAAACTGCATTCAACCTAGGCAGAACTCTAACATCCTTTTTGCTTTGCAGCATCTTGAGTTAGGGCAAGCTTGGTAGGTGTCAGACAAGCAGCTACAGTCTTCAGCTGCTTTGGCTCTGCTGTAACGGTGTGACCAAAGAATGCTCTTGCAAACAAAACTGGGTCAGCTCCCTTGCCCTTAGAAATGAGCTATAATTGCAGAGTTTGTTGCCCTACTTCAGGTGATCAGAGTCGAGATAGTAACAGGTCCAGGCATGGGCTCTAGTTTTCCTTTGCTTTAGAAATTACCTGGGATATGTCTAGCTAAAAAAAAAAAGACAAAAAATGCCCAAACTGGTGTGCAGGGTTACAGACAGCTTTGTTTCAGATAGGCAAAACTGAAAGACTGTGCTTGACTTTTACAACTTGATTCAGTCTTGAAATGGAAACTTCCCATTGGCTGTTAAACCTGAAGATGACATGAATATGGTTAATATAACCTTTGGGAGGCTGCTTAATAGCTGGCCAATATACTTGTCCTGCAAACATGGATTTACGTTCTTGAGCACCAAAACCTTTGGTCTCTGTGCTGGCAGTCCCCAGGATACAGTTAGTTGTTATTTTACTGTAGATCTGTGGGTGGGTGAATTGCAAACAGGGGGTAACGTAATAACACAAGTGCCACTGTGTGGACTCTTTATGTATTCAGCTTAGTCAGACTTCAGCTTCTAGTGTTCTCTGGAATGCTGTGAAGCTGAGCAGAGGAACACAGCGCTGAAGGACTTTAAAATTTGGGTATAGCCTGAAGTCATCGATGTCTCATTTCACTGCAGCCCTGAGCAGGGATGGAGGTGCATCGTGAGTCATGTGCCCAGCCACACAGCCTCTGGGGTTGGGGGTTTAAAGTACTGTACCTGAGGCCTCCAAGTGCTTGCCTAGCTGTTTGGGATGCCATACAAGCACCACCACTACCTCTGCCCCTGGAACAGACTGAAAACCAAACTAAAATAACCCCACCTTACTCTGCCCACTTTCCTAGGGTGGGAAGAGGCATTTCAGAGTATGCTACGACTGACAAGAGCTACAGGACTGTAAGGTTAAGAGCTTTAGGAAGGTACTGATTTTGGTCCAGTCCTGTGTTGCTCTTTCTTCTGTAGATGTTAACCTAAAAAAAAAAAATCTGTTTATTGGTTTCTTCTCCTTTTAAGACCACCAAGTTTACTTGCTGTCTTCATCTTTGGAAGATTTCTGCCCACAGAGATGGTGCTATTGGGCACAGAGTTGACATGAAGCTTTTGGACAGATCTTTCCTTTAACTGCCTCTTTCCGTAGGGCGAATGTGAACAGCGAGAGTATCCAGGGAGCCTCACCGATTGTTGGGATCGGAATAGCTTTCTTGCTGCTAGCTGAGGCTGTTGAATTAAAATCTAAAGATTTGCCTGTCTGGCCTTTGCAACTAGACAGTTAAACTGGAGCTCCTGGTTTCGGCACAAGGAGGCTAGAGCATTTTAGCTGAACAGCAGCTTTGGTGGGTTCTACCTGCGCTGTCTGAAGCTGACAGAATGGTTTCCCAAGTGCCAGCTTAGCCAAAATGGAAATCAGTCATCGTCGTGGTGACTGGCTCCCTTCCTTAGAGTGCCAGTAGTGATGGGGCAGCAGGGTGGACCGTGCTGGAAGGATACGGAAGTGTGAAGGAGGCTACTTTAAACCCAAACACTTAGGTGCTCTCTTTCTCTTGACATAGCAGAAAGTGCAGCTGCTTGTCTCGGGAGGAGAGTGCTTCAGTCATGAATTCAGGAGGCTCTTAAGCTCCCTCTGGGAAGCTGCTACTGCCAGGTCATCTATGGAGGCATGGTGGGTGTGGTATGAAAAGGGTGGCTGACACCCGCAATAGCTGTAGCCTCATTTGCTTGCTCTTCCTGTTCTTGAATGAGTTCATTGCTGTGAGGGACAAAAGGGGCAGGAATTGTATGGGATTACCATAGTGTGCTGCCAGTGGACAGGTATTGCAGAGATGCTGCTGCTCCGTGGCTGGGCACTTCACCTTTGCCAAGTGCCAGCTCAGCCAAAGTGGAAATGACTCTGATGGCTGGCTCACTCCCTGGGAGTGCCTGTAGTAACGGGGCAGCGGGTGGACCATGCTGGAAGGATCCCGAAGTGTCAGGAAGGCTACTTTAACCCAAAAAGCAGAATGCTGTGCTAAATATGAGCAGCTGAGTGATTCTCTGGCTTAAAAGATACTCTGAGACAGTGAGATCTGTAGCAGTGGTGGCCTCCAAGCAGGTGGGATTTCTCCTGGGAGAGAAATTTAGCTTCTGTGTGTCTCAGTCTTCTCTCATCAAACTCTTCAATGCAATCAATTCTCAGTCTTAGAGCAAGAACTGTTCATTTGGGTACCCCTTGATGATAACAGTGAAAACCTGCTGGAATTAAAAGCAGGTACCTCGGGGTGCTACCGCTGA
>NW_010270101.1:1077-10127 GCF_000690775.1 Eurypyga helias | reverse complement strand
GGAATAACGCAGAATTTGAAGCCACTGGGGGATGTTACAGGGAGATAAACATCCGTTCCTAGCTCTTTTGCCAAACTGCCTGTGAGATGTAAACAAAGTTGGCGTGTGTTTGAGCTGTAGCTGTGTGAATGCATCTCCACAGGAAAGAAGGCTCGTTTAGGATCTCTTGAAACAAGAAACACCTGTTAGAAAATCAGTGCATGCGGAGAAAATAACATCCAAATATTCACATGCTGATGAGGCATCATACGCACTTACATCAAAAGATTGGGTCAACTGTCTGCGCTGGGAGAAATCTTTGCAAACTGGCCAGAATTCACACTCTGCCTGATGCCCTGGAATGTGGACCTGGAGGAGTTCCAGGAGCAGGACAGCCCGCTTGGAATGTGCAGTATCGGCCTGCCCCTGCACTGCCTTCATCTTCAGAGCTAATGCAGACTATTGGTATTAAAAAGCATTCTGTTGATGGCTCTTAAGCATCCTTCTTGTGCTGAGAAGTACAGCTGCACTAGGAAAGGGTTTTTGCTCTGGTCACAAATGTTTTTGGTTTAAGCTCTGCTTTTGCTTACAGCAGAGAGTCCACCTTCTTGCAGTAACCGCAGGGCAGTGGGGTGATAGTCATCTGTCGTTTATTCCAGTGCTGACTGTGTTCTGCTAAATTGGACTTTTAAATAAAACGCACTGGTTAACTGCAAAACACCAACCACGATGTTATGAACCACCAGCTTGTCCAGGTGATCAGTTAAATCACTCTGAAACCTGCTGTCTCTGCCTATGGCAACACATTGAGGGGAGCCTGCTTACCCTGTGGATGCAGAGGGCTTTCATGGAAGTGTATTTACACTACACGAAGGAAGCTATGTAGAGGTGGCTTTTTAGCCTTCCCTGTGGTCTTAATTGCTCTGGTGGCCTGTTGAAGACGCTCACTCATTCTTCCTATAGCCAAAGACTCCTACCATCCCCAGTTCTAATCCAGCGCGCTCTCTTCCAGATTTGATGGCCGAGTGGTGGCAAAGCTTCCGTTTATCCCCCTCTCGTACATCCAAGGTCTCTCCCACCGCAACCTTCTGGGTGAGGATTACACTGACTGCTCCTTCATCTTCCTCTACATTCTCTGCACGATGTCCATCAGACAGGTGAGTATGTCGCTCTGTCTCCTGCTCCAGGCATGCAGGGAAAGCTCAGCTCCATTTTTAAAGAAGAGTATTACTGCTGTCTGGTTTGGCATGTATCACTTCTGATCTGTTTGTGGTTTCTGTGTTTGCCTCCATTCCAGTGCTGTATATTTAAAGCAATTCTAGGTTGGGATCATAAAAACAGCCACTGTCCTGGATCAGTTATGGAAGTCTTGACTGGAGACTTGCACCAGGGCAAGGGGAAACTTCTTGGTGGCTTGAGGTTCTCTAAAGGTTCATTCAGTCCAGAAAACTGCTAGAAAAGGGAGAAAAGAGTTAAACCTGTTCTGTTGGGTTTGTCCTTCCTGGTTTTTTGCTGACTGCTTGTTTTTTCTTTATTTTTTTCAGAATCTTAAGCACTTTAACTTTGTCAAATCTCGCCTGGTGTTAGGGATGTGACACAAAGGAGGGCTGGGATGATATGCCAAGAGTAGGCTACACGTAGCTCTCCTGCAAAACTGGTTAGTCACATCTTATCCTCACCAAGGCTTTTCCATTGAAAAGGGAAGTGCCTGTTCAGGCAGGTTCACTAGCAGCTTAACTGACAGAATGGCTGGTGAGGATGAGTGAGCCTTCTCTGTGCAACTAGAAGTCTACTTTACTTTCCAAATTTCCCCAGGGAGTGCTGGGAATGTTAGTCGACTCTAGGGGCTGGATGAATGCTGGTGCAACTAGCTGTGAATTATCAGCTCTTCTGCATTTATATTTCTTTTTTCTTTGATCTGCTTCCTGAGTTCTTGCTGCTTTTCTCCTTGACCGACTTGTTGCTTTTCCTCAGGCGGTGCTGAGGGACTTAAAAAGACTTAAAGCAGATCAGCAAAGGGAAATGGTGTGTTATGCCAGCTGCTGTCAGAAGTTTGGATGAGCTTGATGGGACAGCTTAAGAGTTCCCTCAGTCACACAGTGAATCAAAATCTCCGTAGCCCTCTGTGTTGGGAGCTTGCACTGGAGTAGATCCATGTCTGGTCCTAGGGAAGCATAGCCAGCAGGGTGAGGGAGAGGATTCTCCCCCTCAGCTCTCGTGAGACCCCACCTGTAGTTCTGCATCCAGCTCTGGGGCCCCCAGCATAATAAGGTTATCACCTGGTTGGAGTGATTCCAGAGGAGGCCACGAAGATTCTCAGAGGGCTGGAGCCCCTCTGCTCTGGGGACAGGCTGGGAGAGTTGGGCTTGTTCAGCCTGGAGAAGAGAAGGCTCCGGGGAGACCTTATAGCACCTTCCAGTACCTGTGCACAAGAAAGCTGGGGGGGACTTTTTTACAAGGGCAGGGAGTGACAGGACATGGGGTAACAGGTTTAAACTGAAAGAGGGAGATTTAGATTGGACATCAGGAAGAAATTCTTCCCAGAGAGGGTGGGGAGGCACTGGGACAGGTTGCCCAGAGAAGCTGTGGATGCCCCATCCCTGGAAGTGTCCATGCCAGGCTGGATGAGGCTTGGAGCAACCTGGTCTAGTGGAGGGTGTCCATCCCCATGGCTGGGGGTGGGACTGGATGGGCTTTGAGGTCACTTCCATCCCAAACTATTCTCTGTGGAAGCAGATAACAAACCGTAGAATAACTTAAGTTGAAAGGTTCACTTGTGGGTTATCTGGTCCTCCCCTCCCTCCAAGTGGGGCCAGCTTCAGAGTACCAAAGGCCAGGGACTTCCTCATTCTGTTTGCTGCAAGACAAATCTTGTTTCACTTCCCTGTAACCAGAGCAGGGTTTGCTGCTTTAAAAGAAAGGAGATTTAGTTCTTGGGAACATCTTCCTGAATTCCTGGGATGATGTGGTTTGATGCTGTTCCTTCAGGCAGTCTTCTCTGGTGCTGCTGTCACTCACCTTTTGCATGGAAAGTCCCATCTTTCCAGTGTTGCAGATTGTTATATGAAACTAAAGAGCACTGTCAGCAAGATTGTTCTGTGCCCACTGGGCTGACCGGGGAACTCCCTTGCTGAAAAATCCCCTATGGATTTTTTTTTTTGTCCCAAAATACAATTCCTGTGGTTAGTTCTAGTCCTGGGCATTTCCTGATGTTGCTTATTGTGAAATCAGTAGATGGCATGAACCGAGTGGTGATCCAGTCTGATTCTGGGCAGAAATGCCAAGTGGTTTGCAGTGAGTTTGGCTTTTAAGAGACTTTCTGGGAAAACTATTGCCCTTGTGCTTGAGAGTTCATCCTGATGGCCCTGTGGAGGATGGAAATTCTTGCTTTGGAGAAGGGTGGTTGTGCTCTGAAGTGTTAGATTGCAAGTCTTCACAGTGCTGCTGTATCTGAGTGATTGTGGTTAACTATACCTGCCGTGCTCCATCTGCTAGGCAGCTCAGTTTCTTCCCCCTTGCTACACAGAGGGAAGAGAGCGGCCACATTAGTTTGTGCAAAAAACAGGAGCTAGAGCTGGGATTGCTGGCATCCTGCTCTTGGCTTTAGTACTATTTGAAGGAACTTGGGTGATAACAGCATTGTGAAGAGGATTTTGAAGATTGGGGAGAGACCAGGAGAGAAGGGAAGAAAGTAATTAAAGGTTTAAAATGGAGCCAAAGACTCGCTTTTGGTGCTTTCAGTGACCTTGGGGGTTAAAGCTCTTTGTGTTTCGCTGTGTGCAAAAGGGGAAATCGCACCAGGTCAGCTTCAAAACAGCTATTAGCCCGAGGGAGGAGAACTGATGTGGGAGTTAGTGTCTCGCTTGATGCCCTTGACGCAGGAGGAGGAGTGGAGGTGTACCAAAAGTCAGGGAACAGGTTGCAAACAAGCTAAGGAGACCATACATCTCTCAGCCTTTCCTTAAATCCTGGAGCTGCCTGTGAAGGGATTAAAGGCAGGGAAGAGAGATGTCCCTGTGGAGCTCAGAAGTAGAGGAACTCTTGTGTCTGTGAGAGGTGGGAAAAAGTGTCCTGGAAGGAAATGTAGGGGAGTAAGTGGGGGCAGGGGGAGGCTAACTAGTGTGTGATTAAGCTGACATTAGTGGGATGGCCAGCAGCAGCAGCATCAGGCAGCCTCTTCATCTGGTCCTCAGGCACGTGAGGGTGATCAACTCTTGAAACACATACTGGGAAGCTTGCTGCCTGTGACCTGGCTAGCATCTCCCAAAATAGTCAACTCGCAGTGAGTAACTTCCTTTGCGCTGTTCCCAGCTCTCCCTGGCACGTAAATCCTGTCCCCTAGTTCCTCCTGCCTTCCTGTTTGGAGAGGGAAGGGTTGCTGGGAGAGGCCTTCCAAGGGTCCTTGAGCTGTTGGGTTTCAGCTGGGAAAGTCTGCTGCTGGGCTGGGCGGGAGGTGTAATGTCAGGGTTACATCCTCTGTCCCTGCTCCTGTGTGTGAGCTCCCAGCCTTCACCTGTGCTGTTTGTGAAGAGGAATATGCTGCTGTTCCTCAGGCATTGCTGGTCTTCACTTCCTTTTCACAGATGCCTGAACGGCTGTAGATTAGGCTGCTCCTCTGAAATGTGTTCCCAGTGGGAAAGGGAGCCAGGAATTATCCTTACTGCCAGGAGTGCACTTTCCCACACAGCCTGATCCTGGGGCAGGGACTTGCTGAGTTGTTTTTGAGGCCCTTTCTGGATCTGAAGACAAAAGCAGAAGCAGCTTCTGTCCTTCCTGCAGTTATTTGAGGAGAACTCAGAGGAGCTCTGATGAGGAATTTGAATCCTTTAGGTCTTACTCTTCCGTCCCTGCTCCTGAAGGTCTTGTTTTTGTTGGAAGTAGACTCCACAGGCTTCCTCGTGCAACATAGCTCACAGCAGACCCGACAGGTTTCTGCTGGCCCTTGCCCTACCCTGGTGTTTTCAGCTGCGTAGATGCAGGAATACTGTCCAGCAAAACTTGCTTTGCGGCTAGTGCAGGAGACTAGCTGCCTTACACAGCAAGGAGGGGGCTCCTAGGGAAGGATAATGCTGGAGAGGGACTGAAGTACTGAGAGATATGGTTTAGTGGCAGACACATACGGTTGGACTGGATGATCTCTAAGGTCTTTTCCAACCTAGTGATTCTATGATTCTACGTCTTGAATCTACACGCAGACAAGCTGTAATCTCTCTTCCTCTGGGAACTCTTCAAGCAGATAGTGTGAAGTTTAGCACCACAGTTCTCCCTTGATGTTTAAAGGGAGGAGGCACCCCATGCTTCCTTGCTTCCATGGATGGATCTCTACTCAGCTCCACAGGTAAGCCAGTACAAAGCTGGTAGGATCCATGTCCTGCCTGCTGCTGACTCTGCAGCACCCTCTGGTGTTGTTGAATCTGTCCCTTAGCTGCTCTTGTTTTCTCCTTTCTGTCTGTCTCCTGACCAAGGAAGCTGTGAGGAACCACGTGGGGTCTCCCACAGTGAAATGCTCATATATTCAGCAACTGAATATCAACTAGGGGCTGACTTAAGTAGGCCATGGACTAAACCTGGTGTAATTCCTCTTCAAGTGTTCCCCTCCTTCACTTCCATGCTCGTGCGTGGGCTGAAACCTTCCTTTTCACAGTCTCTACCTGGAATGATTCCTGAATTATTTTTTTAGTGTAGCTGTGGCTGGATTAAGAAGCCCTGTCTGCCTCTTTCTGTAGCTTGTTCTCCTTCCATGATCAGAAAGTTCAAGAACTCTGACCCATCCTGACAGTTATTTTGGAGAGGATGCTCAGGCTTGAAGAGAATTCTCCTTCCTCCTTTTCTTGTCTCACTAGCCAGGACTCTGCTGGTGACATGGGGACGTGTGCTGGATTCAGTCAGGAGAGAGTTAACTCTCTGTACTGTGGCTGCTGTGAAGCTGTTCCTGGATGCAGAGAGCAGCACTGATCAGTTCTCAGCAGGCGCTGGGCAATGCCTGCACCAGAGTCAAGGCCTTTCTCTGCTCCTGACCCTGCAGCTGCGTTCCCAGCTCTCGTGTTCTCGCTACGGGCAGTGCAGGGGACACACAGCTCAGGCACCTGACCCCAACTGACCGAGGGGGTATTGCATTCCAGAGTCCGTCATGCTGGGGGCAGAGGTGAGGAGGGGGGTCGGGAGCCATTACTCTCTCCCTTTACTCCCTCTCGTTCGCTCCCGCACACTTACTAACCCTCTGCTGACTCCTGCGTTAGCTGCTTTGCTCACTCCTGCGCTGGCTTGTTCAGGGGGGGGTTGGTGGGTTTGTTTAGTTTTCCCGCTCGTGCTATCGCTGAGAGGGTTCACTCGGAATTTGCTGTGACAGCGCTCAGGCTCCGGCTCTCTGCCTGCAGCTCTCAGGCTCTCTGGGTCTGACTCCCACTACTCAACACCTGTTGTGCATTGGTCAGTGGGCAGTGAGGAATTGTATCATATTGTAGCATATGTTTTATTTTGTTATTTTAATTATTTATTAGTCGTAGTATCTGTATATATTGGATTTAATTAGTAAATAGTTCTTATCTCAATTTTATGAGCTTCCTTATTTCTTTTTCCTCCAATTTGTCCCCTCCACTGGAGGAGGGGAGGGGGATTTGTGAGAGCGGCTTCCTGGTATTTTGCTAGCTGGAGTTAAACCACGACAGGAGGACACAGTTGTTTTCTTCTTTCCCTTGCGGTGCTGGCAAAACAGGGACATTTGATGCATGAGCAGCGCCTTGAGCTGTCCTTATTTACAGCAAAGGATGAAACGGAACTGGTAGCTCTCTGTAGCTGCGCTGCTGAAAAATCTAAAAGGGATTTCACAAAAAAAAAAATCAAGAAAAACATCAATTTTAAATACTCTGCTCTAAGATTTTTAGCTAATGCCTGGCTCTGCTACTTAATTCTTCCCTTGTTTGTTGTTTACCACTGAAACACCCTGCTCAGATGCAGATGAGGTCATCTCAGTAGTCAGTTTTTGGGTGTTGCTGCATATGTCCTCTCACACCGCACGTCTCCAGCGAACCATTGTTCTGCCTGCATCACCAGCATTCACGTTCATTCTGTGCCTAAGCTCCTGACTTGAGCTTGGCACACGCTCCCGTTGCCATGTTGCTGACCCAAATTCCGGCTGCGTTAGGAGAGAGCCTTCCTTGCCAGCTTGCAGACCCCTCGGGCTCCGACGGCTGCCATCAACAGTGGTTTCTGAACTTGTGAAAAACCGAGGGCTGCTTTGGTTCTGCCTGCAAGTGGGTGTTAGGAACCTGCCTCCGTGTGTGCACCGCAGTTAAATTGCGGAGGTAACTCTTGTATGTTGGTTTTAAACTACTCCCTGTGTGAAGACATTAGCGAGGTACCTGACTGTGATGTGGATCTGGAGATGGGAAGGGAACCCTCAACCAAAATATGGGTTCCACGATCAGAACCTTTTGTTGAGGTGGGGGAGAGCGGCACAGCTCTAACTGTAGCTGCTGTGGATGCTTGTCTGGCTCTGTGCTAAGCTTTTTCTGAAACTATAGGGATAGAGGTCCAATATATAATAGCCAGATGGGTATGTCTGTGTGGGTGAGAACCTGGATTTGTTGAAACTAGTGGCAAGATTGTACTTGTAAGCAGAGTTGGGATTTCTTCCTCTTTGTCTTCCTCATCGTGATCTGACGCTATCCTGCTCTTCTGTTCTTGTTTTTTGCAGAACATCCAGAAGATGCTCGGTCTTGCTCCTTCCCGGGCTGCCACCAAGCAAGCAGGGGGCTTCCTTGGCCCCCCACCTCAGGCAGGAAAGTTCTCCTAAAGCACAGTTAGAGCCTTCACTGGAAGGTCTGAGCAGTGCACAAGACTGCCTTTGAGAGGTAACAAGATGGGATTCTGCACCGGGCTTCACACGTCCAAACCCAGCCTATGCAGTATTGGCCACGGTCTTGGAAACATCTTCCATTTGGAGTATTCTACCAGCAGTTGTTTGCTCATCGAACCAAGGAAGTTCTCAGAAGATAATGTGACCTTTTTCTGCTGTTTCTGAGAAATAAATGGCATGTTTATTTAGATGTCTCTTCATTATGCTGTAGGACAAGTTGAAATATGTTGATGTAGCGCAGTTGGCTTAGTTTATGGCATGGAAATCAACTCCGACAGCAAGGGTGAGATCCACAAAGTACACAAGTGGGAGAATTTGGAACGACTGTGTTGTGAAGTGACTCTTGTCTCAGCCCGACTGGCTACAGCCCTGTGGAGCAGGGAGCTGGGCAAGGGGGTGCGCTTAGTTCTCCCTTCGCAAAGTGTCCAGCGTGGAGGGTGAGGTTTTTCTTTGCCTCTGGTGACTGCAGGCACTGGAATGTGCCAGGCTGCCCTTGGAGGTTGGAAGTGTTTCTGAATGTACTGTCTGCCTGTCTTCCTGGCAGAATACAGCCCTGCAGAGACTTCTTTTTTTTGTGGCATTATACAGCTTCTGTAAAACTGCTTGCTTAGGCAGAATCTGCTCGGCTGCAGAAACAAACCTGCCCTCCCCACTTGAGCCAACAATGAAACTATGCCACTGCTGCTGATCCCCTAACCCTTACTGCCCGAGTGGTTATGGCAGCAGCACTTTTGTTCATGCTCCTTGGCTAAACAGCCTCATCGGCTTCCTGAGGCCAGGAAGCTCCCTGTGCTGTCTGCTGCTTTGCCAAATAGTTCTGTTTCAGCCTTGTTGGCTGGAGTCTGCTCACCTTGTTGAAAAGGGGTGAATAAATCTTGCTGCCGCTCTCACGTTAGGCTGACAGTTTTCCTCAAGAAGGCAGTACCCAGTGGGGCTGTTGATTTTTGTGCTTCGTGACCAGAGGTTTATCCTGCTGGGATAACTTACCAGGAGTTTTTGGCTAGATGTGTGACAAGGGGATAAATCCGTAACACCTGACGGCAGTGTGAAGCAAGTGTGGTACCATATTAAATACTAAATATTGGATTACCCCGTTCTTACTGCGCAGAATTAGTTCGATGGGATTATTTAAAGATAAATCATGAGTGTGCAACCTCTGTGGAATCAAAAAGGAGGGTTTGGCAGGTAAAGGAAAGCATTAAGCCTTTACTGA
>NW_010270101.1:0-1007 GCF_000690775.1 Eurypyga helias | reverse complement strand
TAGTGTAGACTCTCTCAGTTCGAGGGCCTGATCCTGCAGCAAAGAAGAAACACCCCGGCCTGTTAGCTGCATGGGTCAATTTGTTAGAGTAATTTATTCTGCAGTGTCTGACCAAGCATAAAACCACCCTGATGGCTCGGGCAGGGTTACGTGTGCGGTCACCTTCCCTGCTGCTGGCAGAACCTCTGCCCTCAGCCGCTCTGCAGGTGTTGCATCCCACTGCGCTGTCACCTGGGGAGGGGAGCATTTGCACATCCAAAGGATATCCTGGAAATCACTGATCTCTTGCCGTATTCTGGTTGCCTTCTGCCGTTGTTTGAGACGGTAGTTCCCTGGAGGTGGTTAATCATGTCAACGGACCGAGGAGAGCAGCTTTCCTAACCTCAGCCACTAAAAGCTCCACACTGTAGACATCTACAAAATGGAGTGAAAATTGAAAAACCGACTTTAAGACCTTTTCTTTCTTTTTCGAGGAAGAAAAGATGTTCTTTGTTCTGTCTCATGGATGGCTTAGATGAGTTGCAACTGTGGTCACACCTTTGAGGCTATTTAACCGCTGCCAGCTGCTGAGGCAGTGGGCGGCAGTTCACGTGCCTTGCTCCTGGTCCCCTGTGGGTGGTGACCCGTCAGTCATCTCGCACAGCCCTAGGCCTGTTCATTTGCACTTTTTTTGTCCTTTGCGCAAATTACGGTGCAGTTTTGGGACTGGTCCCTGGCTGCAACTATCAAGAGAAACGTGTCAGAAACTCCAGTAGATGGCTGTAAAATACGTCCATGGTGAAATATGCCTGCGGGCCTTTGCTTTCCTGCAGCCCTGTTGCACGTAACGACTCGTTTTTCGCGAATCTGAACGATTTACCGAAACCTTTAAAACTTCAGCTTGGTTGAGGTGGGAGGTGCTACCTCCGGGCCGCCAGGGGGAGCGCGGGCGCTGGGCGGTGGTGGCGGCGCACGCATGCGCAGACTGGGCAGTGGCAGTGCACGCATGCGCAGGACTGCGGTTCCCG
>NW_010270100.1:0-8629 GCF_000690775.1 Eurypyga helias | reverse complement strand
TATAGATAAATGTAAAATATAAATATATATAAATAACCCCCTGAGAGAGGAGAACTGTCAGCTATTATTTTCCAAGTACCATCACTTCACATATGGCAGAATGCTGGGCACCTCCTCTCTTTCAGATGAGACAGAGCAGTTAACCCAGCATTTGCAGAAATATCTTTACCTCTGCACTCTTTGTAGGCACTCTGATATTACAGATTTTGGTATAGTCATCTAAAGCACACAACTACAACAACATGCTATATCCTGGCTGGTGAATCCCATTCTGCCTCATGAATTGCAATCAGCATTCAAGGATTTGCTACTGAAAATATGAAGTTCCTTGGGCTTTGTATTGATGGCACAAGTGCTTCCCTTTCTCAGGGACTTTCCCATCTTTCAAAGCCTCCAAATTCTCTCTATGAAAGAGATGCACATAAAGGTACAATCCAGTTTCTCAGTTCCATTCCCATTACTGTTCATAGTGGGAGCCTCTCCACACTGGAAAATGTAGCTCCACTACTACTGGAAACCAGTTATTGGACTTCTTTTCTCTACCCACCAGCACCAGTAACAGCTTGGCTTCCTTGGAGATACACCAGAATAGATCCTCTGCTCCTCATTGTAGTGTCTTTTCTCAACCTTTTCTTTGGGAGCTGCACTGGGTCTGGCTGTGGTGGAGTTCACAACAGCCCATATGGTGATGTGTTCCACAGCCGCAGCTCAGGGCACTGCACTGAGGTGGCAGTCTCCTCAGGATACATGGGTTTGTATCCCACTCCTCAAAGACATCTCTCTCTTGACCCCTTTCCCGTGGATCCAGGGTGCTGGATTAGTATTATTAGTAGTATTTTCATTACATAGTATTAGTATCATTAGTATCATTATTTTATTTCACTTACTTTCAATTATTAATCTGTTCTTATCTCAAACCACAAACTCTCTTATCTTTTACTCTGATTCTCTCCCCAATCCTACAGGGGGAGGAGGGGAGGTGAGCAAGCAGGTGTGTGGTACTTGGTTGCTTACTGGGGCTAAACCATGACACATGGTTATGTCATGTACCTGGATTTCCCAAAAGCTTTTGAAAATCTTGGGCATTAAAAGCTCTTAAAGATATTAAGCTGTCATGGAAGAAGAGAGAGGGAGTTCACTAATTAATAATTGTTACTTTAAAAGCTGAGCAGCTGAAAATAGTGACTGGTCAGATTTTACAGTGGAGAGACATTATCCCACAGGGAGTGAGTTTCAGGGCTACTACCAGTTCTGTTCACCATATATTCAGAACAGACTGTAAAAGCCTGTTCATTGCTATTAATGTAATGAATCTCTTTTAGTGAGGTGGCAAATTTTCAGCTGGTAGAAAAATGTTCAGGAAAATCAAACCGAAAACTGACCTCAAAGACTTGCAGAAAGCCTTCATGATAATAAGTGATGAGGTAATAAATGGCAGAAGAGATTCTATGTCAATAAATGCAAAGTAATGCGCATGGCAAAATAACAATCCTAACTATACATATGCAATGATGGGCTCTACATTAACAATTCATGAAAGAGGTCTCAGAATAACTCTGGATAATTTCCTGAAATGTCAGTTCAGTGTTCAGTAGTCAGAAAAGCAAAAAGAGGGTTAGGAATAGGAGGAATAGAAAAAAAAAAAAGCAGAAAACATTACTATGTCATAGTGCAAAACCACCATTCACCCACAGCTTTCCTCCACAGACAGTGGAGACCATCAGCCACATCTTGGAGGACAACAGGTCTGTCTTTGATGCCTGGGCCATCCCAGTTGAGTTTCTCCTTTCCGCTTCCTCTGACAAAGAACTCATCTGCTATGTTCAAAGCAAGGGCAAAATAGTTAAAACATTAAATTGCGAAGTCACTGCTTATGGTTTTAGTGTCCTCAGGAGTTGTGTTGTGAAAGATAAATCATCCACCAGAAATTTAAGTAATCAAGAGTCATTTTCACTTGGTGAACTTGCTATTCTCATCTTGTCCTTCATAATCATTCATGCTGAGAGTGAAGAAAAAAGAGACAAAGATAAGAGAAGTCCTAATATGAATTGCAAGTTAATGGGAGGGAGGGACAAGGTAGGAATAACATTTGTATGCTGGATATTTTAGAAACTGTAAGGCCTTTTCTAGTTTTAACTTACATAATGTTTAAATTGTATCTTGTCACCTTTGAAGTAATTCTGAGGTTATCTGTAAACCGTGAGTTAATCTTGCACCTTTACTCTGACCTCCTACAGCAGATAATTGCAAAATATTTGTGACTGAGTGACAGAAAAGACTTATAACAACATAATCATAATCTGAAGTTGTTCCTTGATGAACAAATATGATAGTAGAATGCAAACTGGAAAGCTGATCTTGACAAAGATCTTGGCCGAAGAATACATATCTGAACAACCCATAAAAATTACAAGACAAACAACTACATGAGATGGACCAATAAGGAAAATGTCTGCTGTTGAAGTCTGTAAGTCCTGTTACTGGAGACAGCATGTTGGTAGGAATGGCCAACGTACATATAGAGGAGGATCATGGAACTGCCTCCATCACCATTTCAGGAAAGTAAAGCCAGAGCCAGGAAAAATACTAATATAGTCTCTTTGAAAAATGACATCAATTTATCTATCCTGTTCACAAATGCATTTCTTTTCCACCTCCTTTTTCCCTTCTGGGCACACCTGAATAGCAGCTAGTTTGATGCTGAAAATAAGAGGACTGTATCTGAAATAGTGTGGCCAGCAGAACTAGGAAAGTGATTAGGACCTTATACTCGACACTGGTAAGGCCTCAAATACTGTTTTCAGTTTTGTACTTTTCACTTCAAGAAAGACACTGAGGTGCTGCAGCATGTCCAGAGAAGGGCAACGGAGCTGGGGAAGGGTTTGGAGCACAAGTCCTGTGAGGAGAGGCTGAGGGAACTGGGGATGTTTAGCCTGGAGAAGAAAAAGCTCAGAGGAGACCTGATTGCTCTCTACAGCTACCTGAAAAGAGATTGCAGAGTCGAGGAGGTTGGTCTCTTCTCCCAAGTGACATAGGACAAGAGGAAACAGCCTCAAATTGCACCAAGGAAGGTTTAGATTGGATATTAGGAATATTTTCTTCACTGAAAAATTTTTCAAGCCCTGGAACAGGCTGCCCAGGGAAGTGGTTGAATCACCATCCCTGGAGGTATTTAAAAGACATGTAGACATGGTGCTTAGGGGCATGGTTTAACGATGGACTTGGCAGCATTGGGTTAACGGTTGGACTCCATGATCTTAAAGGTCTTTTCCAACTTGAATGATTCTGTGAGTGAAGACATCTACTATTTTGGCATAACTGTTAACTTCATTTCTACAAATTAATCTTTATACATCTGAACAGTCTTTGTGCACTTACAATTCAGGTAGCCCAAGGCTGCTGCACAATTTTTGTGTTGACCTAAACCACAGGTTTGCCTAACCCTTCAAGAGAAAAAATAAGGCCTTACCTTCTGGAGACTGAGCAAATAACCTACTCTTAAATATGAGAACATTAGCACTGCATCCATTTCCACATGACATTTAAGACTGTAATCCATGCTGTGTGGTGTCTGAGGGATCCTCCTTTCTTCATGACTCATTTTACTTCCTGCTTGGCCTCTGAATCTAATTGACTCTTCTAGATAATTTCATTTGGATTGTCATTATGATTATGACATTTAACAAGATCCCTTTTATGTTTAATACATTTAAATAGTAAATTAAAATAAGAGCTAGTCACTACTGACATTTGCAGAATGCTGTTATATTTTCCATGCACTATGAATTCAGATGGTTGGAAAAGAGTTTTTAGCAAGGGGAAAGTAGTTGTGTGGGTTTTTGGTTCATTTCTTATTTACTTTCATTTGGTAAAGAACTTACAGGCGGGGCATGAGTCTAAAGCTGAGATGACCCACATACATTTTGTTGATCTCATTAATCACTGAACTAAGTGATTGAATCTATTTGATTGCAATTAAAGACTCTCCCTCTCTCTCATTAATCATGTCAATAAGACCATGATTTTCAAATGTATGTGGGTGACTAATTTTTTCTGAAATCAGTGAAAAGACTCTTCTCCTATGCAACTTATTTGAATAAGTTTAAGTTGTTGTTTTGTTTTCACACAATTCAATATAACCCAACAGGCACAAGGTTTTAGCTAAGGCTTACTGACTCTGCACAGTTAAACAAATCCAAGGATTTATCTGTGTGTATAGATGAAAAGCTGAAACAGAGAGAGAGAATAACTACACAAAACATACGTCCTAAATTTGCTTCCCCTCAGGAATAACATTTTGACTGCTAGATAAATTACACTGTGTTTGCACTTTCATGGAGCAATCATGACATCCAGTGGGCATCCCCCTTACTGCAAGGCACCAGCACCTTGTCTTCACAACAGCAGGACAGGTCAGGAGTGAAAAATATCATGAAAATGTCCAGGGAAATAACATTTTCTTTTTTTTTTTTTTCTTTAGCTCTTTTTTTTTTTTGGAACGTTTTCCAAGTATTCCTCAGATACGTTTCTAATTAGTAGTCTAGCTGATTGCATTAAGTGTTAAACACTGTTTCAAGATCCTAGGATCGCAGCACAGAAAGCATCCTGGCATACTGAGTCCTACAGACCAGTATTTTTGCCACGAGCTTGGAGTATAGGACAGTCAGCGCTGCCCTGAAGCAAATCCAGCCTGCACAAGGCTGTCATAGGTGGTCCGTGATACTGTAGTCTGCCTTGAGCTGGCTGTAATAACTGCTGACTTTCTACTGGGTATTTGCCATCCTTCACTTAACTACTTCAGTGAGATCACCAGCATTGGCGCAGGGGCAAGAAAAAGAAGAGGATTTTGCCTCCTGCTTGGGACAAAGGGTCACCATCTCTATGGGAGAAAAGGTTTGGAGGATCATGCACTGTAATGGGGAATCCATCATATATTGTGGTTGGCATTGCTATAGCAAAGTGATAAATTAAACCAGGTCAGCTGATGAATTTAAAGGCATTAAAAAATAACTTTTCTTCTTCTGTAGTTTGCAGCACCATTTAACATGTGAACACATTTGCCCATCACTTCTTATTCTTTTCCTGTCCAGAAGTTCATGACTGTTGTGTCTGTGTGTCATGGTTTAACCCCAGCTAGCAATTAAATACCACACAACCGCACACTCACCTCCCTCCCTCCTGCAATGGAGGAGGACGATCAGAGGAAAAGACAAGGATGCTCACAGACTGAGATAAGAACAATTTAATACTTGAATATAAATAATAAAATGTGACTACTAATAATATTAGCAATGCTACTAATAATAACTAATTAAAATAATATAAAACATATGACACAGTTGTCTACCACCCACAGACCAATACACAGCCAGGTCCTGAGTAGAAACAGTCAGTACCAGAGCCTGAGAGCAATTGCAACAGAGCCTGAGCAAGTCCAAGAGAGAGATCACACCAGAGTCCAAGCGAGCTTCATAAGCAAGAGAGTGACCAAGAGAGCCCATTGACCCGCCAACTAATGCACACTGAACAAAATGAAGTATGGCCCCCCAGCTTATACACGGAGCATGACATTCTATGGAAGGAAATGCTCCTTTGGTTAGTTCGGGTCAGCTGTCTGAAGTGTGTGTGTCCCACACACTGCTTTTAATGAGAAAGTTGGGAACACAGGTGCAGTATCAGGAGGTGAACAAGCCCTTGATTTGGTGAAAGCACTCCTTAGCACCAAATAAAAACCACTGTCACCAGTGTTAACAGTACTCTTCTCAGGGCAAATCCAAAATGTAACCTCGACTGCATAATTTGTGGTATTTTGCTAGCCAGAGTCAAGCCAGGAGGGCTCACACCATCCATTGTGAAGAAGATGAATTCTGTCCTGATGAAAGCCAGCACACTGTGGTATTGCTACTGTTCAGCAGCATGCAGGTGTCTGCAGTCTGATAGCCATTCTGCAATAGATTCTTCCTTGGAGAGAAAGACGTCTATCTCACTCCTCAGTTTTTGCATTACCTTTTTGGTCGGGGTCAGGCCTGGAGCAAAGCACCAGACTCAGCTTCAGCCCACCACCCTCCCAGATTGACTCCCTTTGAAGTGACTACAGCTGTACAGGGTTCTCACGTAGTCATCATCTGATTTCAGCTTTAGTGCTGAAGGCAAAGGGACTGGGCACGTGTCTCTGATACAGCTCAAAAGAAATTCCCAAGTTTAACCCAGCTGACTACTCAAGGCAGGATGTGACTCATTTTTCTTCCATCTGGCAGATGTCCACTTTGACTGCACTGTGCTTGTTCCCGTTCAGAAGGCTATCTTCCCAACCAGTCGTAGGCACATCATTAAAAATCTTATAGCTTAAATGCTGAAGAAACTGCTGGGTCCACCAGAGACATGTTGGTGAGAATCACTGAGCCTTGCCTCCAGCTAATCCCTGCGGACAAACCTGCATACTGCATGCTGCTTACCTGGAGGACAGGCAAGTCTTGAAGGGGAAAGGAACAGTGACTTAACAGGGACAGAAGGTGTGAAGCCCATTCATTTCTCCTGACCTGCTCCATGTCACCATTTCCCATGGCCAGCAGCAGAAGCCCAGAGGCCAGGCGAGCAGCCACCGATACACCCCGAACACACGCACAGCCCAGAGACACACACCCCGTCACACACACCCTGCGTGCATAAGGAGAATGATAGGGCTAATGAAAACATGAATTCAGGGTTGTCATTTCATTAGTAACTAAGCAGCAATGGCAAGACACACGATCCCTCCTCTCCATTCACACCAGATTAAATGACTGTGCACCTTTCCAGCACTCAGCATTACTCTAAAGCCTTTAGAAGAAAATGAGAGTAACCTTTTCTTCAGCCTGCCAAGGGACTATGTAACCTTGTAATTATCTGGCTTTAGATAGAGGAGATACATTGTAATTGTGTACAAAAGAGGTCACAGGTTTATGCATACTCTGACAGACTGAGGGAAGAGAACTATGGCAAAACCTCTCCAGCAGACCTTTTTTAATTTATTTTCCCCAAGTGCATTACATTTTAATGTCATCTTTCTGATCCACGTGTTAGCATATTTATGAACATGTGATTAACTGGTACCATGTCAGAAAGTCCAAAGTGTCAAAAAATTGTTTGGTTTTAATTGATTTTGGCTCTCTTTTCTAAAAAATCAATATTGCACAAAGTAAAACGGATTAGAGTTGAGAAGGAAGTCAAACTTAGATAAACTCAAATCAGTGACTGACATTCAATAAAACCAGAGCATGGTTTAAAACCTATCAGCTGCCCTGTCAGTAAAGCAAAGCCGTTTTCTTTTACAGACCCAGCTATGGAGGTACATGTACAGCACAAACACAAAGCAAAACAAAAAAAAGAAAAAAAAGGTGTCTTCCCTGACCCTTGGAGCAGACACCAGAATAAGACAGCAGACAGACCACACTTGCTATGCAGTGAGTGTGATCATCCCAGACAAAATATCCTGTGTGTTATCCCCCATCGAGTTCTGGTAGGTACCCAGCACATGGGAGTGTTAGGGGGGAGCTGGAGACACGTGCTGCGGTGGCCTGAGATAACTCATGAGAAGCTGATGTCTCTCACAGGCTCACCACCTTGAGAGTCATTCTCTTTCCGTGTGCCAAGGAGCAATGCCCTGTAAACTCACAGTTTAACCTCTGGCCGCACCACAGGTTTTGGTGATTCCTTTCCAGTCCACAGTGAAGACTTGTCTTACCTGTTAAGATAGAGTATTTCTTATTCCCAAGGAAAGATACAAATCCTTTCTTTGCTAAGTGTGCCACTTGTAATTGCATGGTGAAAACACTTCTTTGGGCTACCTGCTGAAATGTCCCTACCTGAGACTATATCCTGAGTCCATATTCATCTCAATCTATGGGGGATTTGGGGAGAGGAAAGGAGATTCTCAGTCTTCCTACAGAAGTTTGGACACTCATAACTACAGACAGATTCACAGGGCCACATGAAAAGAGAGTAAGGGAAGCACAGTGGTTAAAGCTATTGTTAATTGTGGGTTTGTATGAAGCAACCACTGCTTAAAATAAGCAAGCTGGCATCAGAAGAGGTTCTCCCACTGCTTAACTATACTTACATGGAAGGAGTTTACCAAGATAATCTCCCCATCTGTCTACTGGACAATGTTTTAACAAAAAATATATCATTTCAGGACAGAGATGTGACAACTGACAAAGCAAAATGATCCATAGTCATCACAGTGACTCCAGGTTTTAAGGTGTCTCATTGAGAATAGGAAACACCCTCAAATAAAGTCTAAATTCTTTTCCCACTCAAGAAGGTGAATCAGAGATCTAGTCGGTCCATAGGAGACCAACAAGTGCTTGCAGCAATGTACAGCTAAGGACCAACTGCACACCATTTGAAGAGTAAAGTAGACTTCACTCATATCCTCTTGTAAGTGCTGTAAGAAATAGGCCTTCTCTGTGCTCATGTAAGCTGTTCTAGGAGTTATTCTTGGTGGATACTGACAACAAGGGAGAAATAGCTGAAGAACCCTTAGAAGGCCATGAGCATCAAGCAACCTGTCCCCAGGCAGGGACAGACCAGAATCCAGATGGTGAATGCTTGAGTAGGGACAGTATCAAAACAAATCTCTCCCTGCTCT
>NW_010270099.1:0-10440 GCF_000690775.1 Eurypyga helias | reverse complement strand
GATTCTATGATTCTATGATAAACATAATTTCTAGGTTACTTAGCTGTCATGCCCTTTGTAACAGATTTGGATATGACCCAGTTAGACAGTGAAGCTACTTGTTTCCCAGCAGGTATCTACTTGACTTATTTTAAATTTACATTTAACAAGGTACAGCAAGTAAAACATTAACAAACCTAGTGGGAAGCACACACTTGGTAGTTTGGTTTTTAAAGACTTTCTTTTTTTTTTCCTTTTTCTACTACAGGAGCATCCCCTGGGAGACTCTTATGAATTTCCAGGAAATATTCCACAGATAATGTCAACTGCCAGTTATAAAAATAACCTCCCCTCATCTTTATAGTCTTTTTACTGTGTAGTCTCTTCTTTGGAAGGAAGTTAAACCTCGTATTAACAAGGCATTGTGTAGCATATATGAAAAATCTATAAATTAGTTGAAACTGTGATTATTATTAATTGGAGTTGTTTGCACAACTGGCGTTGACAATAGGAGTTCATGTTTTAAAACCATGAGATGTTCTTTGAGGATTGAGGACTGCTAGGAAGAAATGGGAATCATGTGACCACACAGGGCAAAAGCATCTTTACTGAAAGGGTGGATAACCTGGTAAAGACAGATTTAAACTAGGAACAATGAGTGAGAGACATGATGATCCAAAATGAAGTGAGGAGGTAATGGACCAGGTTGGCAAGCAAAGGACATACAGTGATGCAGACAGGAGAGACCTTGAAAAACATAAAGCAGGGCTGAAGGGAGCCAGCCTTGGGAAACTTATAGAGTAAAACATCATGAAAACAATTTTGAAACATGAAGGACAGACAGGAAGGTGATTGGGAGTAGTCAGCATGGATTTACAAAGGGAAAATCATGCTCCCCCAACCTGACAGCCTTCTATAATGAGATGACTGTCTTGGTGGCTTAGTGGAGAGCAATAGGTATATTTTTTCTCGGCTTTAGTAAGGCTAGTAAGGCTTTCGAGACTGTTTTTCTCACAGACAAACCGAGAAATGACACAACAGAAAAGTGGACTTCTTCATTGCTACCCTAGACAATGGGACAGAGTGCACTTTCAGCAATTTTGCAGATGATACAAAGCTCAGAGGTGTGGTTGATACACCAGATGATTGCACTGCATGTGGAGGGGCCGCAACAGCTTGGAGAAATGAGCTGACAAGAATCTAATGGAATTTAACAAAAGTCAATACAAAGTCCTGCACCTGGACAGGAATTACTCCATGCACCCAGGCAGCAATAACCCCATGTATTTGTACAAGCTGATGATCAACCACCTAGAGAGCAGTTCCACAAAAAAGACCTGGTGGTCCTGGTGGAAAAGAAGGTGAACACAAGTCAGCAGACCACTCCTCTGTCGGTAAATACAAGCAGCCAACAGCATCCTGGGCTTCATTAGGTAGACTGTCATCAGAAATTAGGAGAGGTGGTCCTGTCCCCGCTTCATTAGGTAGACTGTCATCAGAGGTTAGGAGAGGTGGTCCTTCCTCTCTGCTCATCTCCGGTGAGACACATCTGGAGTGCTGGGTCTAGTTCTGACATCCCTGGTACAAGAGAGACATGGACATACTCAAGTCAGTCCACCTAAGAGCCATGGAAGTGATCAACAAATTGAAGCATCTGTCACTTGAGGACAGGCTGAAGAAGCACAGCTTCCAGTTGTAGAAGAGAAGGATCAGAGAGAATCTTATCAGAGTATATACATACCTGATGGGAGGGAACGAAGAAGACAGAGCCAGACTCTTCTCAGTGGTGCCCTGTGACAGGACAACAGGCAATGGGAACAAATTGAAACACAGGAAATTCCATTTATACATAAACTATTACTGTGAAGTTGGTCAGAAGCTGGAACAGGTTCTCTGGAAGGTTGTGGAGTCTCCATCCTTGAAGACACTCAAAACCCAACTGGACACAGTCCTGAGCAGAAATGAAGACCCAGTAGCTCTTATGAGGTCTTCCATTAAAGAAGCATTTCCAAAGGTACAGCTAAAGATTTTTGAGAAATGCAATAATTCTACGGAGACGATAAAGTAGTATAAGATGAATTCCTGATACTGATCACAAGGGGGATGAAACTAGTGGGAATAAATCCATGGCCTACTTGGTCAGAAATTACTGACAGTTTTTTTAAAATTATGTCAGCTGACATGAGAACCCTGACAACTAGATCACATGATCACATGTTTGAAAGTGCACAAGGCAATTTAAAAGCAGAGGGATCCCCTTGTAGGAGGGTTGTGTTGGGGGAGGAAAACGCCATGATGCCCAAACTTAAAAAGAGATGGTAAAAAATATTTTATTTCAGGTCATTTATTTATTTATTTCCAGTTAATCTAATCTTTTCCATAGCTTCTCTAAACTTTGAACTAACTTTGAAGAATTTCTGCCTGTAATCTCACTTCAAAATGGCAATGTTGTGAAGTCAGATTTAAGGTCAATTCAGATTTAATTGAATTACATTTTGGGTTTATTTCGGCACTTATCCTAAAGTGGGCAAAATGCCTAAATAGGGGATTTATGCTAATATAAATACAGGAAAGGTCTGTAAAGTTTGTTCTGTGGTAACACAGTTATGTTTTGACTGAGCTGATGTTCCAAAGCAATAATACATGACTATAAATCTCTGAAAATTGCTAATTATACTCTAGGCCCTATGTTGCTTATTTCAAAGCAGGTGATTCTGTTAATTTACTTCACTTATCTGAATCTCCAGACATTACAGGAGTGGGCTTCCACCTCCTGATCTTAGTGAGCCAGCACGGGGGGTATTACACTTCTGCATGTGATGTGTTGTGTCCTTACAGAGCATTATGGGAGTGGGTCCCCAAGCACTCAAGGCATCGCTCAGTAGGCTCTGTTGTAATGATCAGATCACCAATGACTATAATGGGAGTTCAGATATCTACTACACAGGTAGGCACATAAATTTGAAAATTTACTCTCAAGCTGACTCCTACCTAAGGATAAAATTCATTTCACCTGAATTTAAACGTCTAGAAATGGAGCAGAATAATTGACTCCTAGAATAATTTAGGATGAAAGAGACAACAAGGTTGTAAGTTTATCTAGTCCAACCACCTCCTCAAGGCAGGTTTAATCATGTTAGGGTGCTCAGAGACATTTCTGGTCAAGTCTTGAACACCTCCAAGGGTGGAGGTTCCCCAGCTTCTCTGTTCAGTCTGTGCCAGTGTTTATCACTCCCTTGGTTACAAGTGGTTTTTTCTTACATCATTATCACAATCATCTCCTGTATTACAACTTGTGTCCATTGCTTCTTGTCCTGTTGCTGGACATCTCCCTGAAGACAGTCTGCCTCTCTTTTCTGTATGCTCTGATCAGGTAGTTGCAGACAGTAACCATGCTTCCCTGAGCTTTTTATTCAACATGCTGAACAGTCCTAGCCCTCACAGACACTCCTTACACAACCTATGCTTCAGCCTGACTGTCATGGTGGACTGCAAGAGGCTGCTCAAGGCTTTCCTAAAGTCAAGGTTATAAAAGATCCACTGCTCTCCCTTTGTCTACCTTGTCATAGAAGGAAATGAGGCTTATCAGACCTTTCTTAAATCCATGCTGATTTCTTCCAACCACTTTCTTGTCCTTCATATTTTTAGGCATAGCTTCTAAGAGGATTTGCTCCATCACCTTCCCAGGAGCTGAAGTGAGGCTGCAAACCTGTAATTCCCTGGATCCTCCCTCCCAAAGATGGGTAAGACACTGAATTTTTCTTGTCATTGGGAACCTACTCTGACTGCCAGGATTGTTGGTGAAGATAAAGGGCAGTCTTTTAATGACATCAGACACCTCCCTCAAGCCCTTGGATGCATGCCAACAGGTCCCATTAATTTGTGCACATCTGGGAGGGGTAAATTATGTCTAAAATGATGATTCTCTACAGTGGTCATTCTTTCACTCTCATTAACCCTGCTAGGAAGCTCAGTGACCTAAGAGGCCTGGGGTCAAGTCACACAAGGGGAAGCAAAAAAAGGATTGAGCATTTCAGACTTCTCCCATTATATCACCTGCCTGCCTGAGCAATGGGTCCATAACCTCTTTAGCCTTTCTTTTATTCTCAGAGTACTTAGAGAAACCTTTCTTGCTGTCCTTCATTTATCTTGCTCATTTCAACGCCAGCTCAGCTTTAATTTTCCTCAGTCTGTTCCTACATGTGCAAGCAATGTCCTTGTATTCCCCCCTACCGCCCCCAGTAGACTGTACCTGCTTCCACCTTCTATGTACTTCTTTTATCTTTGTGTTAAGGTCAGTCAGGATCTCTGTGTCAATCCATGGTGACTTCCTGACATCCTTATTCAACTTTCTGCACACAAGAGTAGACCATTCTAGAGATCTGGGAAGGCTGTCCCTGAAGATCAGCCAGATCTCTTGGACCTCTTGTCCCCTAGGGCACTTTCACATGGGATCTTGCCAAGTACATCCTTGAACTGACTATAATGTTATTTTCTAAACTCCAAGCTCACAATTCAGCTCTATATCTTGCTCAGTTCTCTTAGGATCTTGAAATCCACAATTTCATAGTCACTGCAACAGAGGCAGCCCTGGACCCTCATCTCTTCAGCAAGTACTTTCTTCTTTTTGAGTAGCAAGTGTAAGAGAGCACCTTCTCTATTCAGTTTATTGATCACCTCTATGAAGACATTGTATTAATATATTTCAAATATCTTCTTGATTGCTTGTGCCCAGACATATTGCTCCTCCACCAGGCATTGTTGTGGTTAAAGATGCCCACAAATGCCAAGGCCCTTGGTAATGGGGCTTTTCCAAGTGCCTAAAAAAAAGACTTCAGCTATTTCCTCTTCCTAATAATCCTATCTAATCTAGTTATTTAAGCCCTCCATATAGTAGTCATTAGAAATGACAATTTATTCTGCCTGCTACGGATATATATGTTAGGATGGCATGATAAATTGCCTGCAAGTGCTTTATTTCAACAGTGACTTTCACTAGCATCTACTTAAATAGTTTAAGTGTTTAACTTGCAGGTTTCTATCTTTTATGCAGATAACTTCTAGCTTTGTTGAAGTTATGTGCTGAATCTGATCAGCAGGAAATAAATTATGGTATATCATGCTGAAGTACACACCTAGGGATCACTTAAAAGATTTGTTCTTTGTATTCATTTTCCATTATACCACAAAAAGTGCTTATCTCAAGGCTAAAGATATAAGCAAATATTTATAAAAAATGGTCTATCTATAATTGTTGCTCCATTTCACTTTGATGACAGTTGTGTTATTTGAAAGATTATATCGACATAGTTTATTTTCTTTACATTGAAAAAAGTTTTAAACAAAAAGACATCTGAAGAGGGATTAATCTACTCCCAGTTAGGTATCAGAAAATTAGTTTTAAGTCCAAGTTTTTGTGTCTGATTTAGTCACAATGTAATTCACTTATAGTCACAGGAGGGAACTGGCACCTTCAGAGTGCAATTCATCTCCCACGACATATGTCCAGGACAGCTGAGATGAATCATTTTCTGAAGTCCCTAGCTCCTTCTACTGATGACAGAAAGAGCCAAGGGCTTAGAGTAGATGTGTAACCTTTAGATATCTTATCTTAAGTGAGATGAATCTCATCCTTCCAGCATCATTTTTGCATGTTACCAGAGATCCCTTTATCCAAAGTTGGTTCTGCCATCCTTTCAGCAAGTGTATAGGCTCTTCATTTAAACAGGAACAGTTGTCTACATACCCCGAAATGTTTGATTCATAATATGCAACAATAATTAAACCAAACAACCAAACACAACAATCTTCCACAACATTTTTATTGGAAAATGCATCATTGCAATATTACACCCCTTAAAATATTAGTTTCTCTGAAAACCTGCTAAGAAGGTGAAATAATTTTAGCAAATACGTTCTTGATAAGGCAAAATAATGGACAAAAAAGTATCACTCAGTGTAGTGAACTTTTCACTTCACTCTGGATTTTGGTACCATTATGCCTATTTCTCATATACTTATTTTCACCCTGCAATTTGCTACAGAGCAAACTGATTCACTTAGAGGAGCAAAACTGAGAAGGTACAGAGGAGGTTTGTTAAAAGAAAAATCTCTCTAGTAGGAGTTATTTTCCTTGGCTTTCTATTTGAATTGTCCTGAACCAGCTCTGGTTTCTCAACTGCACAAGGAAAATTGAATTTTGCTGTGTTAAGGATGAAGGCTGTACTCTTTTTACAAAGAGAGGAGTGGAAATAGTGGTTACTGCTTCTAAGAAAGTATTTACACCTGTAGCAGAAGTTATTGCCTGTGACATCAGTAGTCTCCTCCTGCCACAGCCATCCAGGCTTCCTGGGGATTTCACACAGCAAGGAGGTCACTAAGACTGTGACAGTTTTTCTACCTCTTATCACAACATGTTGTCAATATAAAAATTAAAGCATATATCTACTTGATGTCTACCACCAATTCTAGCTTTGTAAAAATCACGAAGGTGTCATTAACGACCAGAATCCTTTGTCAGCTTTCTGTTAACCTCTCTGTATTTGAGAAAGTCCTGTACATGCATGGTAGCTTTGAAGGAGACATTTGGCTATAATACACTGAACTGTTGACTGACAATGTCTAAAATTATAACAGAGGTTAACAGTAGTGCAGTGTTTGCATTTAGTCAAATGAATGCTCTTTGTCAAGATGTGTATCATTAATCAAAGTCAGAGGTGAACGAGTGACTGTGTGGTGCTTAGTTCCTGTCTGGGGTTAAACCACAACAGGTTCCATGCTGTCTTGCTTACTAAAGAGAGTATATCTTGTTCTCTATGCAAAAAGCAAGTTTTCTAGTCATGTCTTCTCGATGATAATACTCACAGGTATACAGCTACCCATCTACCAACGAGTGACTGTGTGGTGCTTAGTTCCTGTCTGGGGTTAAACCACAACAGGTTCCATGCTGTCTTGCTTACTAAAGAGAGTATATCTTGTTCTCTATGCAAAAAGCAAGTTTTCTAGTCATGTCTTCATAATACTCACAGGTATACAGCTACACATCTACCAATAGGGAGCAGATGAGTCAAATGCATGAATCAGATTTCTGAAAAAAAAGTTTTGTGCTTAGTAAATGTTAATTGAAAATTTCAAATACTACTGACCAGATGTGATATAAGAAAAATTTCTTCTGCATGGATCGGGATGAAGTATTAATGCAAGATGATATTTAAAAACCACTACAGAAAGGGTGTGAGGGAAGACCCAGGGATCTACAGAACTGTTAGTCTAACCTCAGTTCCTGGAAAAAATATGGAAAAGATTAAGCTGAGTACTATTTAAAGTCATTAACAGAATAATGCAATCATCAGGTACAGTTAACATGGGTTCACAAAGGAAAAGTGCTTTTTAACTTATTTGATATCCTTCTAGAATAAGGTCACCCCTCACAGTGGATGAATTAAAAATTGTGGCTTTTCACATACATGTTTAAACTGTGGAGGCCTTTGCCAATGGGTGCTATAAACATTAAGTGTTTGTTTCTGCTAATGAGGGAAACAAACAAGAGAAAAGCTAAGGGAGGAAAAAAATCCAAGTTAACAAATACAGTAACACCTCATCTCATCTCTAGCCACCATTTTGGTTTTCTATTGTCAATCATTTAATACTCTGCTCTGATAGCCATCATTATTACTCCACTTCTCTTTCCTTCACCCATGGTTGAGTTGATTGACTTTGACGAGCAACAGGCATCTAACAAAGATTATGACCATACCAGAAAAGTAACTGTACTTAAAAGGCAGCAAGAACAGTAAAATGTTACCATCTTGTCTGATAAAGTAATCCACCAATCAAAATCTGAAGCCACCAACCAGTCATGTATTACATTTTTATTTTAAAAAACAATCAGCACTCCAGCCTCCAAAACACTGTTTGCACAATGCCAGTCTTTCTTGCAGTCGGCGATCCTGATGGTCCTGTACATATTTCTCTGTCTTCCACGTCACATTTATTGTCCTCATGTATTTAAACTGGGTGTATTTCTGTAGTCCTTACATACATCTCCTTTTAATTACATCAACCTTTATCATAGAATGACAAAATGGTTTGAGTTGGAAGGGACCTTAAAGATCATCTAGTTCCAACCACCCTGCAATGGGCAGGAAAAACTTCCACTAGATCAGGTTGCTCAAGGTCACATCCAGCCTGGCCTTGAAGACATCCAAGGATGGGGCATCCACAGCTTCTCTGGGCAACCTGTTCCAGTGCTTCACCACCCTCTCCGGGAAGAACTTCTTCCTGATATCTAATCTAAACCTCCCCACTTTCAATTTAAACCCGTTACCCCTTGTCCTGTCACTACAGACCCTTGTAAAAAGCCCCCCCAGCTTCCTTGTAGCCCCTTCAGGGACTGGAAGGCTGCAATAAGGTCTCCCCGGAGCCTTCTCTTCTCCAGGCTGAACAAGCCCAACTCTCTCAGCCTGTCCCCATAGCAGAGGTGCTTCAGCCCTCTGAGCATCTTCGTGGCCTCCTGTGGGCTCATACTAAGCGGTCGCTATCCAGTTGATATGTTGGGGGCCCCAGAGCTGAATACTACAGGACGGGTCTCACAAAAGCAAGATTGTGCTGCTGTCTGCCAAATCATTAACAATTGCACCTTTTAGGAACACATCCCCAATACATAGAGAAACTACAACCAGCTCCAGAAGTTCCTGACATTTCCCAACAGCAAAAGAATACGGGAAGTTTATTCTCATCTCAGTCTTTGGAAGTATCCCTTGAAATTACTTTTCACCCTCAAACATGACAGAGGAACTTCACAACACTGAAGAGCACTGTCACTCCAAATCTATACCACCATTCAGACAAGGGGAATTATCCAGTGCCAAGTGATTTACTGAGGAAGTACACACATAAATTTTATCACTATACTGTGTCCTTTAAAATAAAACTGACAATCAAGAAAAATAGTGAACGTAAAATACTACTCACTTTTGTTTTAAAGGAGACTGTTTTTGTTTATTTTTTTTAGTTTTATTTTTTAAAGATCACAAAAAAGACAACATTGCAGCCAAAAATACAGTGATTTCACCTGTCTTATTTTTCCAAGCACATTTAATTGTTCTAATGCAGAGTCAGCTTGTTGTCAATTCTTTAATTTAATCTTTGAAGGAAATATAATATATATAGGAATCCCTAACATTATTAAACACATACTTGCTACAAAATTAATATGCATCCTACAGAATTAAATCTTTTAAAAGAAAGAACAGTGATTTAAAAACTTTTTGTTTTCAATTGCTCTCTGCTAAAACAGATTTACAGTACATAACTGGTTGTTCACAGGTATATTATCTTTTTCAGGTATGCAGAAGTTTTAGGAACTCTATTAAAAATTATCAGTATTGCCATAGGTAATGGCAAGGAAAGATATACTATTAAGGCAGTGAAGTCAGAAAATATTTCACATAGTTCAGTATTTCTCAGAGCCTGTCTCATCTGAAAAGCTTCTGCTTCTGCTTCTTAATGAGTCAGGTTTACCTGTCTGAGTTACAAGCTCTAGCTTTTCCTTAGGTTGTGCACTCCTCAGCAAAATGGGCCTGAAATACTGATGGAGACATTAATATTATAAAAAGAATGATATTAAAAACCTGTAAATGAATATTTATTTGTTCATTTTACCCCACTGTCAAGGTGGAGAGAGAATACAGACCATCCTAGAGGACAGCAGGATGAACAAGGGTGTAAACATAAATTGGGAAAGTTGTATGATTCAGACATGGTCTCTTTTTTAATATTGTCATTTTGGTTTATCCAACAACCTTTAATTCAAATTGTTTAAATCCCAACATAAAAACCAGGACTTCCTTCCACCTGCTTCAGATTTCCAGTGAGAATCTACATCACCAAACAGTGCCGCAGGTGCCTGCTGTCCCTGTTCCAGCAAACCTTGCCCACCTTCCTACATGCTGGCACAGCATCCACAACTGGGCTGGAAAATATTGTATACTGCTTAGTCAGTAGGGGTCCCATAGGGAGGTAGACACATCATACGTTATATTGAAGAAATTGGGGAGCTCATATGTCCTTCCTCCTGTGCAACCACCTCCGCATCTCTGGTGTAGTTCGGTTGACTGGTTAACGGAGGTGGCTCTGCCTAGTGAATCTGATGTCATTCAATGTGACGGGTCACAAATCTACTAGAATGGGGAAGTTCAGCTGAAGTTTTCTTGTTGTGTACCTCTCATTTGTAAATAGATATGAGAACTGAGGTATTGTGCTTGGCAGCACTACTGCTTGGTAATGGAATTGCAAGGATGTAAGTTCATCAGCAATACGAGAATTGTCTTCAGATTCTGAGGCGTATAGCCTGATGGCAGCCTGTTGTGGGTCATTTGGCCACTTTTGGAGAATCCCGCTCTAATTTCTAACTTCAACTATACCTCTATAAGTAAAGGGCGGGGTGGGGAGGGGTGGGGG